>NW_026576425.1:62500-92500 GCF_028641065.1 Leucoraja erinaceus | reverse complement strand
CAGCTCCCCCGTCACCCCTGTGGGGACAAACAGGAGACAGGGCTCAGCCGCAGGGGGAGAAGGGAAAGAGGGGGAGAGATGGGCAGGAGGGGGGGAGGAGAGGGGAGAGAGAGGGGGGAGAGAGGGAGGGGAGAGGGAGGGGGGGAGAGGGAGGGAGGAGGAGAGGGAGGGGGGAGAGAGGGGAGGGGGGAGAGCGGGAGGGAAGGGGGGAGGGAGGGAGGGGGGAGAAGGGAGGGGGGGAGAGGGGGAGAGAGGGAGAGAGAGAGAGAGGGAGGGAGAGAGAGAGGGAGGGAGAGAGGGGGAGGGAGGGGGGGGGTGATGGAGTGAGGGGGAGGGGGGAGAGATGGGGAGGGGGAGGGAGAGAGGGGAGGGGGGGCAGGCAGAGAGAGATAGGGGGAGAGAGGGGGAGGGAGGGAGGGGGGAGGAGGGAGGGGGGGGAGGGAGGAGAGAGGGAGGGGGGGAGGGGGGGAGAGGGAGGGGGGGGGAGGGAGAGGAGGGGGGAGAGGGAGGAGGGGAGAGCAGGGGGGAGAGGAGAGGGGCGGACGGGGGGGGAGAGAGAGGGGGACGGGGGAGAGGGAGGGGGTAGAGGGGGGGGAGGAGGGGAGAAGGGAGGGGAGAGGGAGGGGGGGAGAGAGGGAGGGGGGAGAGAGAGGGGGGGGAGAGGAGGGGAGGAGGGGGGGGAGAGAGGGGGAGAGAGGGAGGAGGGGGGGGGGGGAGAGATGGAGGGGAGAGAGGAGGGGAGGGAGGGGGGGAGAGGGAGGAGGAGGAGGGGGGGGAGAGGGAGAGGAGGGAGAAGAGGGAGAGGAGAGGGGGAGAGGGGGGGGGGAGAGAGAGGAGGGGGAGAGAGGGAGGGGGGAGAGGGGGGGGCGGAGGGGAGAGGGGAGAGCTCTCAGGGAAGAGAGGGGAGAGGGCGAGGGAGGGGGGGGGGAGAGGGGAGAGAGGAGGGGGGGAGGGAGGAGAGGGAGAGGGGAGGGAGAGGAAGGGGGAGGAGAGAGGAGGAGGGGGGGGAGGAGAGGGAAGGGGAGGGGAGAGGAGGAGGGGAGGAGCGGGGAGGGGAGGGGAGAAGATGTAAGGAGAGGAGAGGGGGGCAGAGGGGAGGGGAGGGGGGGGGGGGGGGGAGGGGGTGCGGGGAGAGGGGGTGGGGGGGGGGGGGGGGTGGGGGGGGAGGGGGGGGGGGAGAGGCAGCACCTTACCATTGACCAGGGCGATGTTGAGGACCTCGACCAACGTTGTTCTTTACGCTGCTCATGAGTCTGAAAACACAGGAGATGGTTCGTCAGCCTAGGAGAGGGGAGCATTGTTTGGGGGAGGGTGGTGGAGAGAGGAGGGAGGGGGGGGGGGGTGGAGGGGAGTAGGAGGAGGTATGGTCTGGCTGAGAGGGCTGAGCAGGGGAACTGCGATGGGGAGGGTTTTTCTAAGTTTCATTCAGAGGAGATGCCTTCGGCCCATCGAGTCCGTGTCGATCGCCCATTCACACACTAGTTTAGTTTAGAGATACAGCATAGAAACATAGACAATAGGTGCAGGAGTAGAGGCCATTCGGACCCTTCGAGCCTGCACCATTCGCCATTCAATATGATCATGGCTGATCATCCAACTCAGTATCCCATACCTGCCTTCTCTCCATACCCCCTGATCCCTTTAGCCACAAGGGCCACATCTAACACCCTCTTAAATATAGCCAATGAACTGTGTGGCCTCAACTACCTTCTGTGGCAGAGAATTGCACAGATTCACCACTCTCTGTGTGTGGAAAAAAAATGTTTTTCTCATCTCATCTCGGTCCTAAAAGATTTCCCTCTTATCCTTAAACTGTGTGCGACCCCTTGTTCTGGACTTCCCCAACATCGGGAACAATCTTCCTGCATCTAGCCTGTCCAACCCCTTAAGGATTTTGTAAGTTTCTATAAGGCCCTTCGGCCCACCGAGTCCGTGCCGACCAGCGATCACCCCTCACACTAACACTATCACACACACACACACAACACACACAAACACACACACACGTACACACACACACACATACACACACATATACACACACACACACATATACATACACACACACACACGTACACACACACACACACACACACACACACACACACACACACGTACACACACACACGTACACACACACACACACACACACACACACACACACACACACACACACACACACACACACACACACACACACACACACACACACACACACACACCCAACACACACACACACACGTACACACACACACAACACACACACACACACACACACACACACACACACATGCACACACACACACACACACACACACACACACACACACACACACACACACACACACACACACACACACACACACACACACACACACACACACACACACACACACACACACACACGTACACACACACACGTACACCCACACACACACATACACACGCACACACACACACACACACACATACACACACACACACACACACACACACACACGTACACACACACACACACACACGTACACACACACACGACAATTTACATTGGACCCCGAGCCAATTAAAACTACACAACCCACAGGTCTTTGGAGGAATGTTCGGGGAGGGTTTGTGGGGGGGGGGAGCGTGGGGGGGGAGAGGTGGGAGGGTGGAGTGGGGGGGGGGGAGGTCGGTCACTCAGGTTTTCCGGGGAGAGGAGGTGCAGAAAATCATGGGGGGGATAACGTTGGGGGCTCCACTGACGATGGGGAAAGCAAAATGAGGTGGGCAGGGAGGGGTGGGCCAAACCGCACTTGGAGGGTGGGGGGGGAGAGGTTGGTGGTCTCGGACTCTGTACGGGGGGGGAGGAGAGAGGGGGGGGGGGAGAATGGGGGGAGAGAGGGGGAGAGGAGGGGGGAGAGAGGGAGGGGGGAGAGGGGGGAGGAGGGAGGGGGAGGGAGGGGAGGGTGGGGGGGGAGGGAGGGGGGGGGGGAGAGAGGGGGGGGAGAGGTGGGGAGAGAAGAGGGGGGGAGGCGTAGGGAGAGAGAGGCAGAGAGAGAGAAGAGGAGAGGAAAGAGAGAGGGGGGAGAGAGGCAGAGGGAGAGAAGAGGAGAGAGAGAGAGGGGGAGAGAGGGAGGAGAGAGAGAAGGGGGACAGGGAGAGGGAGAGAGGAGGGGGAGGAGGGAGGAGGGGAGAGGGGGGGGAGAGGACTCAACAAGGAAGAAACATCCCCACAAGAAAAGCCTCCCTCCCCGCCCCCCCCCCCTCCATAACCCCCTACCCCCCTCCTCACTCCCACATGTTCCCACTTGCCCCCCCCTCTCTTCGTAAGTCTCCCCTCAGCCCCCATCCTCCACCCCCTCTCTCCCTCCAAACTGCCCCCCACCCTCAATCCTCCTCCCTACTGCCCCCCTTTCAATTCTGCTGTCTCCCCCCCACCCCCCTCCCCGAGGATCAGTCCTTCCCTTCCCCCCCCCCCCCCATCTCTCTCTCCACCCCCCCTCTCCCCCCCCCTTGACCCCCCCCCCTCCCATTCACACCTCACCTGCTGTAGGTAGTTCCTGGGGCCCTGTGGGCAGAGATTCAGATTCAGATTCAATTTTAATTGTCATTGTCAGTGTACAGTACAGAGACAACGAAATGCATTTAGCATCTCCATTGAAGAGCGACATAGCAGAGGAGAGGAGAGGCAGGCATACACAATCACCCCTCCCCCTCCACTCCCATCCCCCCCCCCCTCTCCACTCCCATCCCCCCCCCCAAGCTCTCCACTCTCATCCCCCCCTCCCCCAAATCCACACTGATAGGGTGTACAAAACCACGAGAGGAATAGATCTGGCAGATGTCAACAACTTAGATTTCAACAACTAAGTTACAGAGATAGGTTGAATAAGTTAGGTCTTTATTCTCTGGAGCGCAGAAGGTTAAGGGGGGACCTGATAGAGGTCTTTAAAATGATGAGAGGGATAGACAGAGTTGATGTGGACAAGCTTTTCCCTTTGAGAATAGGGAAGATTCAAACAAGAGGACATGACTTCAGAATTAAGGGACAGAAGTTTAGGGGTAATATGAGGGGGAAATTCTTTACTCAGAGAGTGGTAGCGGTGTGGAATGAGCTCCCAGTGGAAGTGGTGGAGGCAGGTTCATTGGTATCATTTAAAAATAAATTGGATAGGCATATGGATGAGAAGGGAATGGAGGGTTATGGTACGAATGCAGGCAGGTGGGACTAAGGGGAAAAAAAATTTGTTCGGCATGGACTTGTAGGGCCGAGATGGCCTGTTTCCATGCTGTAATTGTTATATGGTTATATGGTTAGATGTCCAAAATTGCCCCTGGGGTGTATGCGTGTGTAGGATAGTGTTCTCAGGTTGGCACGGACTCGGATCGCAGGTCGGCACGGACTCGGTGGGGCCGAAGGGCCTGATACAGACACAGATTACACACACACACACACACTTTATTTAGTGAAGTCTGTGCTACAGGGAGAGGTTGAGGTTGAGCAGGCTGGGTCTCTATTCCATGGAGCGCAGGAGGATGAGGGGAGATCTTATCATGAGATGAAATCATGAGAGGAATAGATTGGGCAGAGTCTCTTGCCCAGAGTAGGGGAATCGAGGACCAGAGGACACGGGTTCAAGGTGAAGGGGGGGGGTGGAGATTTAATAGGAATCTGAGGGGCAACTTTTCCACACTTTTCGAGGGTGGTGGGTGTATGGAACGAGCTGCCGGAGAAGGTAGTTGAGACTGGGACTACCCCAATGTTTAAGAGACAGTTCTTGTGTATTAAGGAACTGCAGATGCTGGTTTAAACGGAAGATAGATGCAAAAAGCTGGAGTAATTCAGCGGGACGGGCAGCATCTCTGGAGCGAAGGAACGGGTGATGTTTCGGTTCGAGACCCTCCTTCAGTCCCGAAACGTCACCCATTCCTTCTCTCCAGTTGGACAGGTACATGGATAGGGCAGGCTTGGCGGGATATGGGTCAAACGTGGGCAGGTTGGGCGGCGTGGGCAAGTCGGGCTGTGTGACTCTGTGACCTTGTAATGCTGGTGTGCGATTGTCTCCCCACCCCCACCAACCCTGGTCTCACCGCTCAGCATCAGGTGAAGTCTGTTGAAGGGGCTGCCTTGCCCAGTGACGAGACTGCCAACTATCCACAGCAGAGCCAGGACCAGCATGAAAACCACAATCCGTAGAGGCCCTGGAGATGGGGAGAGAGACAGAGAGGGGGACAGAGAGGGAGAGAGGGAGAGGGACGGAGAGAGGGAGAGACAGAGGGGGGGAGGGGGGGGGGGAGGAGAGGAGGAGGAGAGAGAGGGGGGGAGACAGAGGGGGGGAGACAGAGGGGGGGGAGACAGAGGGGGGGAGGGGGATGAGAGAGAGGGGGGAGACAGAGGGGGGAGAGAGACAGGGGGGAGACAGAGGGGGGAGACAGAGGGGGAGGACAGGGGGGAGGAGAGGGAGAGACAGAGACAGAGACAGAGGGGAGACACAGAGAGAGGGAGACAGACAGAGACACACAGAGAGAGGAGAGACTCCAGAGGGAGAGAAGGGAGAGGGGGAGAGGGGAGACAGAGACACACAGATTACACACACACACAGGGTGAACCCCAGTATCACACACACACACAGGGTGAACCCCAGTATTACACACACAGGGTCAGGGCCGGCCTTGGGAGGCGCGGGGCCCAATTGGGAACAACTTTGGTGAGCCCCAGGTTCCCAGCCAAGGTCTGTAGAATCATAGAAATAGAAATAAAGTCTATTATAGAGTTTATATCTCCATGGTAGAATGGAAAATAATAGAAATGTGCGCTTATAAGTGCCTGCGAGTTAATGGAACTTAAAGCTACATTTTAATATAAAATTGCATACATGTAAGTTTACAGGTAACAAACTAAATTGTAGATCACCTCTGAAAAGTACATAGTTACAATACCGCATGTTTTAGTGGCTGTGAAATGGGAAAAAAAAGTAATTTAATTAACTAGATCCTGGAAAAACAATAACCATTGGTGAAAAACCAGTCCAGGCATTAAATTTTGGGCTTCAGCCCCATCCTAACTTAGTTGTGTCTGTGTGTTGGTTGTGTATGTGTTAGTTGTCTGTGCGTGATGTGTGTGGGTGAGAAGGGAGGGAGAGAATAGCGGAAATCTTTGGAGAGAAGGGAGGGAAGGAGAGAAAGAAGGGAGGAAGGGAAGGAGAGAAGGGAGGAAGGAGATGAAGATGGGAGAGAGGGAAGGAGAGAGAAGGAGAGAGAGAGAAGGAAGAAGGGAGGGAAGGAAAGGAGGGAGGGAGGGAAGGAGAGAAGGGAGGGAGAGAAGCAAAGATCCTATAGCGGAGATCTTAGGAGAGAAGGGAGGAAGGAGAGAAGGGAGGGAAGGAGAGGGAGATGAAGAGGGAGGGAAGGAGGAGAGAAGTAGAGAAAGACGGGAGGGAGGGAAGGAGAGAAGGGAGGGAGGGAATGAGAGAAAGGAGGGAGGGGGGGAGGGAGAGAAGGGAAGGAGGGAAGGAGAGAAGGGAGGGAGGGAAGGAGAGGGCTGGAAGACCAAGAGAGGAGAGGAAGAAGGGAGGGTAGAGAGAAGGGAGGGAGGGAAGGAGAGAGAGGAAGAAGGGAGGGAAGGAGAGAAGGGAGGGAGGTAGAGAAGGGAGGGAGGTAGAGAGAAAGGAGGGAAGAGAAAGGGAGGGGATGTAGAGAGGAAGGGAGGGAGGTAGGAGGGAGGGAAGGAGAGAAGGGAGGGAAGAGAGAAGGGAAAAGAGAGAGAGGAAGAAGGGAGAAGGAGAGGGGAGGGAAGAAGAAGGAAAGATCCTATAGCGGAGATCTTTGGAGAGAAGGGAGGAAGGAGAAGAAGGGAGGGAAAGGAGAGAAGGGAGGGAAGGAGGGAAGGAGATGAAGATGGGAGAGAGGGAAGGAGAGAGGAAGAAGGGAGAGGAAAGAGGGAGGGGAGGGAGGGAGGAGAGAGGAAGAAGGGAGGGAAGTAGAGAAAGAAGGGAGGGAGGGAGGAGAGAATGGAAAAGAGAGAGAGGGAAGGGGAGAGGGAGGGAAGGAGAGAAGGGAGGAGGAGGAAGGAGAGAAGTAGAGAAAGAAGGGAGGGAGGGAAGGAGAGAAAGAAGGGAAGGGAAGGACAGAAGGGAGGGAAGGAGATGCAGATGGGAGGGAGGGAGGGAAGGAGAGAAAGAAGGGAGGTAGGGAAGGACAGAAGGGAGGGAGGGAGAGGGCTGGACGCCGGGGTCGGGTGTGAGCCGAGGCCGAGGCCGGGTTTGTGAACATGAGCTGTGTGTGTGAAGCACGGCGACTGGAGGGGCTGGAGCGCTGCCCCTGGACCGTGAGGGAACGACCCCCCTTCTCCATTCACCCCTCACACCCCCCTCCACTCACTCCCCTCCCCCTCCCCCTCCACCCCCCGGGGGGCCGGGCCCAGTTGGGGGGCCCACAGGGTGAACCCCACTTCATCTCACCTGCCAACCTCATCCTGACGGGGGCTAACGGGTCCTCATGCCGTGATGCATCATGGGGGCAGTGTGTCCGCAGCGCCACCTCCTCCCAGCGCCGGCGGGGAGGCCTCACTGCAGTCAATCATCTCATTGGCCCGGCCAGCGGCGAGCGACTCAGATCTGCCCGGCAACAGAGCGCGGTCAATTATCTCATTGGCCCGGCAATAGTGAGCGACTCAGATCTGCCCGGCAACAGAGAGCGCGATCAATTATCTCATTGGCCCGGGCAATACAGTGAGCGACTCAGATCTGCCCGGCAACAGAGCGCGATCAATTATCTCATTGGCCCGGCGTCAGGCGAGCGTCTCAGATCTGCCCGGCAACAAACAGAGCGCGATCATTTATCTCATTGGCCCGGCGGCGGCGAGCGACTCAGATCTGCCCGGCAACAGAGCGCGGTCAATTATCTCATTGGCCCGGCAACAGCACGGGTCAAATTTCCTCATTGGCCCGACCACAGAGGCGATCATTTATCTCATTGGCCGGGCGGCGGCGAGCGACTCAGACCTGCCCGGCAACAGAGCGCGGTCCATTATCTCATTGGCCGGCAGCGGCGAGCCGCTCAGATCTGCAGGCATCAGAGCGTGGTCCCGGCCCAACCAGAGCGGGTCAATTATCTCATTGGCCCGGCAACGCGAGCCGCTCAGATCTGCCCGGCAACAGAGCGCGGTCAATTATCTCATTGGCCCGGCAACAGCGAGCCGCTCAGATCTGCCCGGCAACAGAGCGCGGTCAATTATCTCATTGGCCCGGGCGGCGGCGAGCGTCTCAGATCTGCCCGGCAACAGAGCGCGGTCAATTCTCTCATTGGCCCAACCAACAGCGCGGAGGCGACGAGCCGCTCGGATCTGCCCGGCAACAGTGACGTGGCGCGGCGGCATTGGGCGGCGGCGTTGGCGGGAAGGGGCGGCGCAGGCGCGACCAGGTGTTGTCCGTCGTCGTCGTCGTCGTCGCCGCTGCCGCCATCGCCGCCTTCAAGTGTCTTAAAGAGAATAAAATCCCTTCAGAGAGGCGACAGGCTCTTCTTCAATGAATGGGAGCCCCCCTCTTGAAGTAAACCAGCCGCAGGAGCAGAATTACACTGTTCAATAGGCAATAGGTGCAGGAGTAGAGGCCATTCGGCCCTTCCAGTGAATTCCAGCCAGGATATCTCATTGAAACATATAGGAGATTGCTCAGGGTTTGGACACGCTAGAGGCAGGAAACATGTTCCCGGTGTTGGGGGAGTCCAGAACCAGGGGCCACACACACAAGACAAAATTTGCAGTTTAAGAATAAAGCTGGGGGGCAGTGTGTAGCTGTGAGGAACGGAGACGAAGGTGACTTGGAAGGCTGGGTTGGGCAAATTCTCACAGTGAATGAGGATAAAGTGTGAGGTTATCCACTTTGGTGGGAAAGCAGACTTTCTCTGCCGATCAAAGGGGGAGCGGTGCAGGCCGGTTGTCTGGACACCAGTCATTGAGAGAGGCTGCAGGTGCAGGGCAGTAAAGAAAGCGAATGGTATGATGAAATGCAAAAAGGATTTGAGCAAAGGTGATAGGTTCTACTGCAGTTGTACCATGGTGAGACCACACCTGGACGGCCAACGTCCTCCAAATCAGGAAGGACATTTTGCCATAGAGGGAGTGCAGAGAAGGTTCACCAGACTGATTCCTGGGATGTCAGGACTGTCTTATGAAGAAAGACTGGATAGACTCGGTTTATACTCTCTAGAATTTAGGAGATTGAGGGGGGATCTTATAGAAACTTACAAAATTCTTAAGGGGTTGGACAGGCGAGATGCAGGAAAGATTGTTCCCGATGTTGGGGAAGTCCAGGACAAGGGGTCACAGCTTAAGGATAAGGGGGAAATCCTTTAAAACCGAGATGAGAAGAACTTTTTTCACACAGAGAGTGGTGAATCTCTGGAACTCTCTGCCACAGAAGGTAGTTGAGGCCACACAGTTCATTGGCTATATTTAAGAGTGAGTTAGATGTGGCCCTTGTGGCTAAGGGGATCAGAGGGTATGGAGAGAAGGCAGGGATGGGATACTGAGTTGGATGATCAGCCATGATCATATTGAATGGCGGTGCAGGCTGGAAGGGCCGAATGGCCTCTACTCCTGCACCTAATTTCTATGTTTCTATGATGATGACAGTGAATGGCGGTGCTGGCTGGAAGGGCCGAGTGGCCTCTACTCCTGCACCCGTTGTCTACCGAGGGAGCTCGGGGACGTCTCTTAGCGCTACGGCAGGTAAGCACGTTGAAAAATGTCCACGGGAGCCCCGAGTACCGACGAGTGGCCGTTACCTGCAAATCTCCCAGTTCGATTCAGGGCAAACTCGGGAGAACTCTTGGAATAATAATACATTTTATTTATGGGCGCCTTTCAAGAGTCTCAAGGACACCGTACAAAAATTTAGCAGGCAGAGGAAAAACATGTAAGGGGAATGAAATAAATAGTAGTGTAACGGATATAGCTTGGACCCAATAGTAGCAATGTTACAAAATTTTGAGATTTAAAAAATCAAGTCTGCAATTTATCCCATCAGATAATGCATAAAAATAAGTTTAATTTGACACCTAATTCACTTTCATATCTCAAGTATTTAAAATGTTATGGCCATTTTCATACTCGGAAATTAGCAACTCGTTCCCTATTGATTTTATATGGACATTACAAAAAAGGATGTGATCGTGGACAGTCAAAAGCCCCATAAGTCTTCTTAAATATTGCATGAAGAACTGAATGAAATTTTCACTTATCAATAGATTGAAGCAGTGCTGAATACAAATATAATCAGAATCTAACTGAGTGACAACAGGTGAAGTTGGCGCTGATATAGGGGAGTTAGCAGGCCCACATGTAGCTAAGGGGACAAACTGGAAATTACTAGGATCTAAACATCTATCCATTTCTTAATAGGATTAACTGTTTAAGTAGATAGCATGAGTAGTCCAAAAATATTCAAGACAAATTCACAATAAAACACAATTGAGGAAAATAATGCCCAGATGAAATTAGGGATAGGGACGTGGGGCAAAGGAAGGCAGAGGTGAGAGTAGGTTAATTGCTGGACTGGAAGATGGTGAGGTCATTTAAATGGATCAGTTTGGGGAGGTGGGTTCCCTGTGAAGCTGCGCTGGTTTAGAACGTTCACAAATAGCGGTGGATTGTGCCTTGTGGATGCCCAGGAACCGGAAAAATACTGCGGGATATAATGGGGCCAAAATTAGCTACTCGGGAGAGGAGGTCAGTTTGATATGGGGGGGGGGGCAGATGGCCCTTTTTGTAGGTGAAAACCATGATTTTGTAGGTGATCTACCTCCTGGGAAGCCCTGGAGTTGTTTGAGGACTGGAGTGATGTGAGTTGCATCTGGTTGGGTAACTATAGTGGGGTGGAGATTATTCCATGCTTTAATTATGTGTGCGGGGGAAGAACAAATTGCTGTACACATCTGTCTTAGTAGCTGGGATCACAAATTGGATCGAATGCCCCCGTCTGCTCCTAATTGGTTTGGGTTTGGTGTAGGTCTTGTGATCTATGTCGAGCTGACCATTTAACATTTTGTAAAAACAGGTCAAACGGTGAGTTTCACGTGTGTCTGTCTTGGAGAGGGTCCTTCCACCCCGACCAGAGAATTCAGAAATTTGGTGACACTCGCTTCTCCCTCATAGGTGTTAGTAACAAATCGAGCTGCCTGCTTGTCTTTGGACACGTTCAATGGAAGAAATGTTTTTATTTGTGTATGGGTCCCATGCTGCAAACTGCGTAGTCCAAATGAGGTCTAACGAGGGTGAAGTCTACTGAGGTACAGTGCAAAGCTTTATGTTGTGTGCTAATCAGTCAGCGGAAAGGCTGTGCCTGATTACAATCGAGCCATCCTCAGTGTACAGAGGCAAAGACGTACAGGTTTGTAGGTTAATCGGCTTGGTATCAGTATAAATTGTTCCCAGCGTGTGTAGGGTACTCATCACCCACACCAAATCCTGTCATCACATCACTCCAGTCCTCAAACAACTTCACTGGCTTCCCATCTCCTACCAGATCACCTACAAAATCCTGGTCCTCACCTACAAAGCCCTCCACCATCTGCCCCCCCCCCATATCTCACTGACCTCCTCTCCCCCTACCAACCCTCACGGTCCCTCAGATCCACACCAGCCGGTCTCCTCTCCATCCACAAGTCCAACCTCCGCAGTTTTGGGGACAGAGCCTTCTCCAGGGCAGCTCCCAGGCTCTGGAACTCCCTCCCCCAACTGATCCGCAATTCCGTGTCCCTCACCATCTTCCAGTCCCGCCTCAAGACCCATCTCTTCACCTCTGCCTATCCTTAGCCCCACGTCCTCCTCCCTTTTCATCTGTGCTTGAATTGCCTCGTATTGTGTTTTGTATTGAATTCTGTCTTTAATTTGTGTACTAGTCATATCTCTACTATTTATTTCATTCCCCTTACATGTTTTTGCTCTACCTGCTAAATTTTTGTAAGGTGTCCTTGAGACTCTTGAAAGGCGCCCATAAATAAAATTTATTATTATTATTATAAGGGTGGCAGGGATCGCTGGTCGGCGCGGACTCAGCTGGCCGAATGGCCTGTTTCCGCCTTGTGTCTCTAAACTTAAAAAACGAAACTAAACATGGTAAAGAGAATAACATTTATTACACGTCAATGGATGTTTTTTAAGGCAGAGAAGGATAGATTGTTTATTAGTGCGGGTGTCAGGGGTAACGGGGAGAAGGCAGGAGAATGGGGTTAGGAGGGAGAGATAGATCAGCCGCAATTGAATGACGGAGTAAACTTGATGGGCCGAATGGCCTAATTCTGCTGCTGTGTCTTATGAACTTATGGCTTTATTATTTTGCAACTTTTTGCCAGCTCCGGTAAAGCTCTGAGCGATGTGTTCAAGTTGAGGGCTGGTCTGAGCGGTGTGGTCCTCTCCTTCTTCCCCCCACCTCACCCTGTTCACCTCTGCTCCGCCGCCTGTGGGCTCCAGCGAGTGTCCGGGTCTCTGGTGGGAAGGAGAATAGTGGCAGTGGATGTGTCCCTGGACTGTGAGAGACCATCACCTTCCCCGCACACGAGGGCACACACACACACACACACACACACACACACACACACACACACACACACACACGGCTTTAGCTTTTAGAAATGTTTGAATGGTGCACTGACTGGCTGACATTTTTAAATTTCGTTGTACATGGTTCATGTTACAATGACAATAAAGAAACTATTCTATTCTAAACACACACACACACACACACACACACACACACACACACACACACACACACACACACAGAGCAGGCTGTTCAATCAGACCACCATCCCCAATCAGTACCCCGTTCCTGCCTTCTCCCCATATCCCCTGACTCCGCTATCTTTAAGAGCTCTATCTAGCTCTCTCTTGTAAGCATCCAGAGAAACGGCCTCCACCGCCCTCAGAGGCAGAGAATTCCACAGACTCACAACTCTCTGTGAGAAAAAGTGTTTTCTCGTCTCCGTTCTCAATGGCCGACCCCTTATTCTTAAACTGTGTGTGTGTGGCCCCTGGTTCTGGATTCCCCCAACTGGACACCCCCAACATCGGGAACATGTTTCTTGCCTCTAGCGTGTCCAAACCCTTAACAATCTTATATGTTTCAATAAGATCACCTCTCATCCTTCTAAACTCCAGAGTGTACAAGCCCAGCTACTCCATTCTCTCAGCATATGACAGTCCCGCCATCCCAGTAATTAACCTGGTGAACCTACGCTGGGCTCCCTCAATAGCAAGAATGTTTTTCCTCAAATTAGGCCAGAGTGGAGAGAGAGGGGGAAGAGTAGAGAGAGATGGGGGGGGAGAGGGGAGAGATGGAGGCCTTGCCATCCCGGTCCCTACCTGCTGACCCTTCGACCCTGCCGCAGCTGGTACTCCTGCTCGTCCACAGCCCACACGGCCCCCTTCACATCCTCCAGTCGCACGAAGCACTTGTGGAGGCTCAGGTTGTGGCGAACTGCGTTCTGCGGGGCAGAGGGGAGAGGGGTCAAGCCTGGGGGGAGGGGCTGGGACTCCCTCCGCGCCCCTCCCCTCCCGCGTTCACTCCCAACACCTCTGCCCTCCATTCATCCCCCACCCCATCCCTCCCAACCCGTCCCCGACCTACACCCCCCCCCACTCCCAATAGTCCATTCCCACTCAGTTCCCCAATCCCATTCCCACCCTCAACCCACTCTCCACACCTCCCCATTCTGACTCCTTTCCCAATCCATCCCCTCCCACCCTCTCTCTCTCAATTTCCACTCCGCAGCAGTCTGTCTCCACGCCGCTCCCCTCTTCCCTCCTCCCCTCTCTCCATCCGTTCCTCTCCTCTCTCTCCCTTCCTCCCTTCTCTTCCCCTTCCTCCATCCCCTCTCTCCCTCCCCTCCTTTCCCTCTCTCCTCTCCCTCCCTCGTCCCCTCCCTCCCTCCTCTCTCCCTCCCACCCACTCTCTCCCTCATTCCCCTCCCCTCACTCCCTCCTCCTCTCTCTCCCCCCACGGCGCTCCCACCTTCCAAGTGGCGGTGTTGTAGCGGAAGTAAGCAAAGTGACTGGTGAACCAGCGGTAGATATCGTTTAACGGCAGCTGTCGGCTCGGTGATTGCAGGATGGCCTGGCGCGGGGGAGAAACGGGGGGGGACTGCCTGCTACAGGGTCACTGCCTGCTAGCACCCCCACCCCCCCTCCCCCCCAAACACACTACATCGTTCCAGAAACCACCCACCCCCACACTGACTGATGGCAAGCCCAGACTGCAGTCCAGGACCAGTGTGTACAGTTTTGGTCTCCTAATTTGTGGAAGGACATCCTTGTGATTGAGGCAGTGCAGCGTAGGTTCACCAGATTGATCCCTGGGATGGCGGGACTGTCATATGAGGAAATATTTCTTTACAATCACAGATTGAAAAGACTAGGCTTGTATTCACTGGAGTTTAGAAGGATGAGGGGGGATCTTATAGAAACATATACAATTATAAAAGGACTGGACAAGCTAGATGCAGGAAAAATGTTCCCAATGTTGGGCGAGTCCAGAACCAGGGGCCACACACAGTCTTAGAATAAAGGGGAGGCCATTTAAGACTGAAGTGAGAAAAAACGTTTTCACCCAGAGAGTTGTGAATTTGTGGAATTCCCTGCCACAGAGGGCAGTGGAGGCCAAGTCACTGGATGGATTTAAGAGAGAGTTAGATAGAGCTCTAGGGGCTAGTGGAGTCGAGGGATATGGGGAGAAGGCAGGCACGGGTTATTGATTGGGGACGATCAGCCATGATCACAATGAATGGGGGTGCTGGGTGGAAGGGCCGAATGGCCTCCTCCTGCACCTATCTTCTATGTTTCTATGTATCAGTGTGGGGCAGTGTGGGGTGTATCAGTGTGGGGTGTATCAGTGTGGGGTGTATCAGTGTGGGGTGTATCAGTGTGGGGTGTATCAGTGTGGGGTGTATCAGTGTTACAGTGCGGGTGTGGGGCGTATCGGTTAGAAGGTTGCTGTAACTTCTCTCTGTGGCGTTTCTGTACATAAACTCACCCATCGGATAAGCGCGGCATAAGTTAATGGTGGCCGGACATTGCACACCTTGTAATACTCGAGGGAAGGATTGTTTCCTGAACAAAGACAATTAAATACAACAATTTCAATTCCACATAAATGGTCCTGATTTAAATTGGTACAGTAATCCTCCCCCCTCCACTATGAATGCATGGTGTTCTCCAGAGATGCTGCCTGACCCTCTGAGGTGCTCCAGCATTTTGTGAGTCCGTTACATAGAAACATAGAAACATAGGTGCAGGAGTAGAGGCCATTCGGCCCTTCGAGCCTGCACCGCCATTTGATATGATCATGGCTGATCATCCAACTCAGTATCCCCTCCCTGCCTTCTCTCCATACCCCCTGATCCCTTTAGCCACGAGGGCCACATCTAACTCCCTCTTAAATATAGCCAATGAACTGGCCTCAACTACCTTCTCCACAGATTCACCACTCTGTGTAAAAAATGATTTTTCTCATTTACTGTGATTCTCTTCCACATTGACTCGTGCAACCAAAGATCCTATAGCGGAGCAAGATAGATCACTCCTGCTAAATGCAATGGGCTGCTACACAAATATGCTGGAGAAACTCAGTGGGTGCAGCAGCATCTATGGAGCGAAGGAAATGGGTAACGTTTCGGGCCAAAACCCTTCTTCAGATGCAATGTGCTGACGTGTAGTACACAACGGCGCGGAACGTGGGCCTTTTTTTCATCCATTTCCGTAACCCGACCCGACCCGCAGTGCAATCAACGTTGCGGAAGACCAGTTTGTGTTAATAAATTAAAATTCTGAAAATGAGGAGAAGATTTTTCCCAAATAACTTTTATTTTTACAAGGATGTTTCCGTAACTGGCTTCCGTCTCCGCACTAGTATCTTTGCTATGGGATCTTTGGTGTGGAGACGGAAGCCGGTTACGGAAATGGGACTATCTTGCTCGCTATAGGATCTTTGCGTGCAACACTGAACTCTTTCCCACTAAAACAGATTTGCACCAAGCTCTACATGTGGAGGTGTGTTACCTGTGAGCAGACTTGTCTTGTCCTTGTCCCAGTGTTGACCTTCACTGGGGTCATTTGTTACCAGGGGCAGAGCACAAACTCGCAGCCACTCAGCGATCTGGAGGATGTAAATGTTACAGTGAGGGGTGTGGGATGTATCCGTGTTAATGTTGTCAAGCTGGAAAGAGTGCAGAGAGGATTTACGAGGATGTTTCCGGTACTCGAGGGTTGGGGCAGGCTAGGATTTTATTCTTTGGAGCGCAGGAGGATGAGGGGTGATCATATAGAGGTGTGCATGAGAGGAATAGAAAGGGCAGATTATGAGAGTCTTTTACCCAGACTAGGGGAATCGAGGACCAGAGGGCACAGGTTTAAGGTGAAGGGGGGAAGATTTAATAGAGATCTGAGGGGTAACTTTTCACACAGAGGGTGGCGGGTGTACGGAACAAGCTGCCAGAGGAGGTAGTTTAGGCTGGGACTATCCCAATGTTTAAGATACATGGATAGGACAGGTGTATAGGGATATGGACCTAATGCAGGCAGGTGGGACTAGTGTAGATGGGGCACGTTGGCCGGTGTGGACAAGTTGAGCTGAAGGGCCTGTTTCCACTCTGTGTGACTCTCAATTAGGGCAGTTTCCTTGTTCCACAATCTCAGTTTAGTTTAGTGATACAGAACAGAAACAGGCCCTTTGGCCCACCGAGTCCGTGCCGACCAGCGATCCCCGCACATTAACTCTATCCTACACACACTATGTACAATTTACATTTATACCAAAGCCGATAAACCTATAATTCTGCACGTCTTTGGAGTGTGGGAGGAAACCGGAGCACCTCGGAGAAAACCCACGCAGGTCACGGGGAGAACGTGCAAACTCCGTACAGACAGCAGCCGTAGTTGGGATTGAACCCGTGTCTCTGGCCACTCTACCGCTGCGCCACCGTGCCGTCTCCTGTCCCCGCTACTCACCATGCTGTACCGCGGGGATTCTTTTGTCGGCAGCGCCCTGAGCTGCGTCTGCATTGCCACCAAGCGATCCCTCTCAAACTGCAACTGCAGGAAAGGAAGCTGGGATTTAGTATCGATCAGAGACGCTGTGGCTAGGGTGGCCCAGCAGGTAGAGCTGCTGCCTCACAGCGCCAGAGACCCGGTTTCAATCCCGATCTTATAGAAACATATACAATTCTTAACGGATTGGACAGGTTAGATGCAGGACAAAATCTTCCCGGTGTTGGGGGGAGTCCAGAACCAGGGGCCAAACACAGTTTAAGAATAAGGGGTCGGCCATTTAGGACTGAGATGAGGAGAAACTTTTCCACCCAGAGAGTTGTGAATCTGTGGCCATTTAGGACTGAGATGAGGAGAAACTTTTCCACCCAGAGAGTTGTGAATCTGTGGCCATTTAGGACTGAGATGAGGAGAAACATTTCCACCCAGAGAGTTGTGAATCTGTGACCATTTAGGACTGAGATGAGGAGAAACTTTTCCACCCAGAGAGTTGTGAATCTGTGGCCATTTAGGACTGAGATGAGGAGAAACTTTTCCACACAGAGAGTTGTGTGAATCTGTGGAATTCTCTGCCACAGATGGCAGTGGAGGCCGATTCACTGGATGTTTTCAAGAGAGAGTTAGGTTTAGCTCTCTTGGGGCTAACGGAATCAAGGGATATGGGGAGAAAGCAGGAACGGGGTACTGATTGTGGATGATCAGCCATGATCATGTTGAATGGCGGTGCTGGCTCAAAGGGCAGAATGGCCTCTACTCCTCCACCTACATGCGATATTTCTACGTTTCTGAGTCTCTTAAACACCACTGTTTGTATCTGCTCCCACCACCATCCCTGGCAGCAGGATCCAAACACCCACCTTTCCAAGGACCCACTTGTGTAAAACAAAACCTGTTCTGCATATCACCATCATATTTTGCTCCTCACTCCTGACAGCTATGCCCTCTAGTGCTGGATATTTCGTAGTCATTGACATACAACAAGGAAACAGGCCCTCAGACTATCCTTGATTGTACTTTGCTGGCTTTACTTTGTACTAAACGTTATTCCTTTTATCAGACTGAAGAAGGGTCTCGACCCGAAACGTCACCCATTCCTTCTCTCCAAAGATGCTGCCTGCCCCGCTGAGTTACTCCAGCATTTTGTGTCTACCTTCGATTGTTCCAGCATCTGCAGTTCTTTCTTAAACATTCCCTTTATACTGTATCTGTACACTGTACATGACTCGATTGTAATCATGTACAGTCTTTCCGCTGACTGGTTAACCTGTCCTCCAAACCTGTCCTATCCATGTACCTGTCTAACTGTTTCTTAAACATTGGGATAGTCCCAGCCTCAACTACCTCCTCCGGCAGCTCGTTCCATACACCCACCACCCTCTGTGTGGAAAAGCTGCTCCTCAGATTCCTATTAAATCTTTTCCCCTTCACCTTGAACCTATGTCCTCTGGTCCTCGATTCCCCTACTCTGGGCAAGAGACTCTGTGCATCTGCCCAATCTATTCCCCTCGTGATTTATACACCTGAGATGGATATTCCCCTGGCAGAAGGATTCTGACTGTCAATCCGATATTTGCCTCTCATAATGTTATCTCCCCACCCCAGACACAGTTGGTTTCCCTCCTGCCCAGTCCACACACCTCTCGTTGAAGCTGGTCCACCCTCTCCCTCTGGATCATGCACTGCGCTGTGCTGGTATCTCCCAGGCTGTGGACATCATCAAGGTGCCTGTCGGCGGAGCAAAGGCCATGCATCATAGAACACAGATCATAGCACATCGAACGTAAGGCAGCACAGCATAGATACGATGTCCGTGTCAAACACTCTTGCATGTTAAACTATTCGCCTCTAACTGTGCTCATCCTCATCTCCTTCCTAAAAGAAAGTCCTTTAATTCTGAGGCTGTGACCTGTAGTCCTAGACTCTCCCACTAGTGGAAACATCCTCTCCACAAATTCTTAAGCGGTTGGACAGGCTAGATGCAGGAAGATTGTTCCCGATGTTATAGAAACTTACAAAATTCTTAAGGGTTTGGACAGGCTGGATGCAGGAAGATTGTTCCCGATGTTGGGGAAGTCCAGAACAAGGGGTCACAGTTTAAGGATAAGGGGGAAATCTTTTAGGACCGAGATGAGAAAAACATTTTTTTTTTCACACACAGAGAGTGGTGAATCTGTGGAATTCTCTGCCACAGGAGATAGTCGAGGCCACACAGTTCATTGGCTATATTTAAGAGGGAGTTAGATGTGGCCCTTGTGGCTAAAGGGATCAGGGGGTATGGAGAGAAGGCAGGTACAGGATACTGAGTTGGATGATCAGCCATGAGCATATTGAATGGTGGTGCAGGCTCGAAGGGCCGAATGGCCTCTACACCTGCACCATTTTTCTATGTTTCTACATCCACTCTATCCAGGCTTTTCACTATTCGGTGAAGTTTCAATGAGGCCCCCCCCTCATTATTCTAAACTCCAGCGAGTACAGGCCCAGCGTCGACAAACGTTCATCATACGTTAACCCTCTCATTCCTGGGATCGTTCTTGTAAACCTCCTCTGGACCCTCTCCAGAGCCGGCACATCCTTCCTCAGATACGGGGCCCAAAACTGCTCACAACGCTCCAAATGCGGCCTGACCAGCGCCTTGTAGAGCCACAGCGTTACATTCTGGGCAGTGGGAGGAAATGACGGGGGTCTTACTTCAGGAAGAGTTCGTACTCCTTAAAGACCTGTTCGCATCCCGGCCACTTGCAGAATCCATGGGCGAAGAGAGGGTCCGATGAGGGCGGGATACTGGGGAAAGAGCAGGAGAGGGGGAGGCGTTAGGGGGCAAGACAGCATCGGTCAGTGCTGGTGGTAGAAAGGGTGCCCTATGACCCCACCTCCCCTCCCTTTGTTACTCCCCCCGCGATCCCCCTCCCTCCGTAATCCCTAATGAGCTCCACATACAACCCCCACATGTTCCCCCTCCCCCCCATAATGCCTCAGAGTCCCCCCTCCCCTGAAACTCCCCCTGCTTTCCCCCTCCCTCCGTAATCCCCCCTGTCGCGCCCCCCTATATTCCCCCTCATCCCCGTAACGCCCCAGTGTCCCCCCTCCCCCTGTACATGAGGAATCGAATATAGGAGCAAAGAGGTCCTTCTGCAGTTGTACAGGACCCTAGTGAGACCACACCTGGAGTATTGTGTGCAGTTTTGGCCTGTTGGCCTTCATAACAAGAGGAGTTGAGTATAGGAGCAAAGAGGTCCTTCTGCAGTTGTACAGGGCCCTAGTGAGACCACACCTGGAGTATTGTGTGCAGTTTTGGTCCCCTAATTTGAGGAAGGACATTCTTGCTATTGAGGGAGCCCAGCGTAGGTTCACCAGGTTAATTCCCGGGATGGCGGGACTGTCATATGCTGAGAGAATGGAGCAGCTGTGGGCTTGTACACTCTGTGGAGTTTAGAAGGATGAGAGGAGATCTCATTGAAACATGTAAGATTGTTAAGGGCTTGGACACGCTAGAGGCAGGAAACATGTTCCCGATGTTGGGGTAGTCCAGAACCAGGGGCCACTCAGGAGGCAGCAGAGGGGGGAGGGGGAAACAGTTGGGAGATGACAAGAAGGGGGCTCAAGCTGGGGAAGACTGAGGGTCACTTGAAGAGAGGAGGGGGCAGGAGGGTGGGTGGGGGAAGAGGAGCTTTCTTCAGTCTCGGCCCGAAACGTCACCCATTCCTTCCCTCCTGAGATGCTGACCGTCCCGTTGAGTTACTCCAGCTTTTTGTGTCTGTCTACAGTAAGTAAGTGCGTTTATTGGCCAAGTAATCACATACAAGGAATTTGCCTTGATGCTCCGCCCACAAGTAACAAAGGATGAAATCCTACAGTGACAGTTACGAATAACTCAGGAAAACTCTGCCGCAGAGGGTAGTTGAAGGCCAGTTCATTGGCTATATTTAAAGAGGGAGTTAGATGTGGGCCTTGTGGCTTTCCCAGGTACGGGATACTGAGTTGGATGATCAGCCATGATCATATTGAATGGCCCTACTCCCCTAATTTCTATGTTTCATTACAAGGAATTTGCCTTGGTGCTCCGCCCCAAATAACAACATGACCCCCCCCCCACTTGGGCCCCCCCCCCCCGCACCCACTGTCCCCCCCCATCCCCCACCCCCCCCCCCCCCCCCGATTGCACCCGGACACTCACTCACCGCTCTGGGCTGGAGCTGGACGTCGGGCCGAGCCCGGACACTGGGCTGTAGCAGAGGAACAGGGCTGGAGTGCGGACAGGGGGGGACTCCCACCGGCGTGTCGTTGAGGAGGGGTCTCGAGGGGTAGGGGGCGGCAGCCTCCGCCGTGGGGTGCGACTCCGTCTCATGGGAGAACCAGGCGGAGCTGGAACTGGCCCACACCTGGAAGCAGACACAGCGGTCAGCGGTCCGAGCTCAGGGGGGAGGGGGGAGGAGGAGTGAGGGGGGGGGGGCGGAGGAGGAGGGGGGGGGCGGAGGAGGAGAGGGAGAGGAGAGAGGGATGAGGAGAGAGGGGAGGAGAGAGGGGGATGAGGAGAGGGGGTGAAGGAGAGAGAGGGAGGGAGGGGTGAGGAGAGGAGAGGGAGAGGGGGGTGGAGAGAGAGGAGAGGGAGGGAGGGGGTGGAGGGGAGAGGGAGAGAGGGATGAGGAGAGGAGAGGGAGAGGGGGGGAGGAGAGAGGGGAGGGAGGAGGGAGAGGGAGGAGGGAGGGAGGGGGAGGGAGGAGAGGGGTGGAGGAGAGAGGAGGAGAGAGGGAGAGAGGATGGGGTGGAGGAGAGAGAGAGGAGGGAGGGAGGTGAGAGGGGATGAGGAGGGGAGGAGAGGGGGAGGAGGAGAGAGGGAGAGAGGGGGGAGGAGAGAGGGGAGGGGAGAGGGGGGTGGAGGAGAGGAGAGGGAGGGAGGGGGGTGGAGGGAGGGAGAGGGAGGGAGGGAGGAGGGGGGGAGGAGGAGAGGGAGGGGGTGGGCAGGGAGAGGAGAGGGAGGGAGGGAGAGGGGGTGGAGGAGAGAGGAGGAGGGGAGAGAGAGGAGGGAAAAGAGAGAGAGGAAGGGAGAGAGGGGGAGGAGGTGGTGGAGAGGGGGTGGAGGAGAGAGAGGAGGCAGAGGAGAGGGTGGGAGAAAGAGAGGGAGGGAGGAAGGAGACGGAGAGAGAGGAGGGAGAAAGGGGAGAGGAAGGAGTGAGATAGGGGAGGGAGGGGTGGTGGAGGGAGAGGAGGAGGGAGGAGAGAGAGAAGGGGGAGAGGGAGGGAGAGGAGAAGGGAAAGATGGTGGTACGTGTCTTCACCCTACCTTGGGAGCATCAGGTGGTGGGTGAGATTGAGGGGGGTCTTCAGGACAAACAGACCCCGGGACTGGAGGCAGTGCAGGGGGGTGCGGTGTAGCAGGGGGCAGGATGCAGCCAGCCCTTGCTGTGTGAGAGAGAGAGAGAGGTGATGGATTACAGCCGGAGTCAGCCCCTGCACACCCTCACCCCTCCCTTCCCCCCTCTCCCCTCTCCCCTCATCCTTCTTCTTCACCGCCCAGCCCATGGACCCATCGATTGGTCGTCAGCCCGGCCAGCTACCTGGAGTATTGCGTGCAGATTTGGCCCCCTAATTTGAGGAAGGACATCCTTGCTATTGAGGGAGCCCAGCGTAGGTTCACCAGGTTAATTCCCGGGATGGCGGGACTGTCATATGCTGAGAGAATGGAACGGCTGGGCTTGTACACTCTGTGGAGTTTAGAAGGATGAGAGGGATTCTCATTGAAACATATAAGATTGTTAAGGGTTTGGACATGCTAGAGGCAGGAAAACATGTTCCCGATGTTGGGGGAGTCCAGAACCAGGGGCCACACACACACACACACACACAGTTTAAGAATAAGGGGTCGGCCATTTAGAACGGAGACGAGGAAACACTTTTTCACCCAGAGAGTTGTCAGTTTGTGGAATTCTCTGCCTCAGGGCGGTGGAGGCCGGTTCTCTGGATACTTTCAAGAGAGAGCTAGATAGGGCTCTTAAAGATAGCGGAGTCAGGGGATATGGGGAGAAGGCAGAAATTGGGGATGATCAGCCATGATCACATTGAATAGTGGTGCTGGCTCGAAGGGCCGAATGGCCTCTACTCCCGCATCTATTGTCTATTGTCTATCATCCCCCTCGCCCCTATGTTCCACTCCCCTCCCTTCCCCTGTCCCCAGAGAGCCCACCATTTGTACCTGTGAGGGGGGTGGTGTCGCGCTGGCATCTCTGTGGGTGTTGGGGCGGTTCTCGTTCTCCGGGGACTGACATTGCTCCCGTCCTCCCGTCATTGTTCTTGGACCAGCCCTGGATGGACGGTGGATGCCGACTGAGAGAGACAAAGCTTGTGAGAGAGGGTCCCCACCCCCTGGTGTGTTTGTGGACTCATGTATTTTGGGCTAAATCGGTTTGTCCCGTACGGGACCGCCCTTGTCCCGTATTTGACCGCTGCTACTCGGGTCGAGGGGACTGTCGTGTCGGACTCCGCCTCACCCGTCCCGACGTAGTGCAGCCCGTGGAGTGAAACATAGAAACATAGAAATTAGGTGCAGGAGTAGGCCATTCGGCCCTTCGAGCCTGCACCGCCATTCAATATGATCATGGCTGATCATCCAACTCAGTATCCCAAGCAGCAGCAGCGCCTCGCCCATGGCCCCATCGGTCGGTCAGTTGGCAGCCCAACCAGCTGTCCGACCTTCGGACCTTCGCTGACCGCCGACACCACCACTACCCCTCCATCGGTTCACGAGTTGGACGGGGCTGGCCCGCCGGCTGGGCTTTGTGTGCAGTCCAGCACCCGGGCCAACACATCGTTCACCCAACCACGGCCAAGTCGGTCAACGAATTGCCCTGGGTAATTTGTCCCGTATTTTGACCTTTTGTCCCTTATTTGGGATCGAGAAAGTTGGCGACCCTACCCCCACTCTCCCTTTGTGTCTGTGGGTGTATACAGTCTGTGTATCTGGCCATACGTGTGTGTGTGTATGTGTGACCATACATGTGTGTGTGACCATACATGTGTGTGTGTGACTGTGTGTGTGACTGTGTGTGTGACCATACATGTGTGTGTGACCATACATGTGTGTGTGACTGGCCATACATGTATGACTGCGTGTATCCCCCCGGGATTTGTCTCGAACCCCCCCCTGCCTCTCACTCAGCCAGGGGAGCCCGCCAGAGTGGGTGACAAGGTGGGGACAAGATGGAGACGTGTACAAGAGAACTCGGTACATGGGGAGAGTGAGTCACACACACAGACAGACAGACAGCTCTGCACGGTCTCAAACCCACCGTTCATTCAGCGCAAAGATTAACTCTAATCAGTCAAATCTCTGTCTCTCAGAAACCCCAGCCGTTTTCCACAATCTTCCGCGTGTCAACCACAGGCCCACTCGCTCCTGTGTGGTTTGTTCAAACGATCGCAGTTTATTGTCACGTGAACCGAGGTACAGTGAAAAGCTTTTGTTGCGTGCTCTACAGTCAGCGGAAGGACAATACATGTTTACAATCGATCCATTTACAGTGTACAGATACATGATAAGGGAATAACTATTAGTGCAAGGTAAAGCCAGCAAAGTCCAAAGATAGATGCAAAGTGCTGGAGTAACTCAGCGGGTCAGGCAGCATCTCTGGAGAGAAGGAATTGGGTCATAGAAACATAGAAAATAGGTGCAGGAGTAGAGGCCATTCGGCCCTTTGAGCCTGCACCATTCGCCATTCAATATGATCATGGCTGATCATCCAACTCAGTATCCTGTACCTGCCTTCTCTCCATACCCCCTGATCCCTTTAGCCACATCTAACTCCCTCTTAAATATAGCCAATGAACTGTGTGGCCTCAACTACCTTCTGTGGCAGAGAATTCCACAGATTCACCACTCTCTGTGTGTGAAAAAAAATGTTTTTCTCATCTCATCTCAGTCCTAAAAGACTTCCCCCTTTCCTTAAACTGTGTGACCCCTTGTTCTGGACTTCCCCAACATCGGGAACAATCTTCCTGCACCTAGCCTGTCCAACCCCTTAAGAATATTAAAGGTACACAAAAATGCTGGAGAAACTCAGCGGGTGCAGCAGCATCTATGGAGCGAAGGAAATAGGTAACGTTTCGGGCCGAAACCCTTCTTCAGACTGAAGAATATTGCAAGTTTCTATAAGATCCCCCTTCGATCTTCTAGATTCTAGCGAGTACAAGCCGAGGCTATCCAGTCTTTCTTCATATGAAAGTCCTGACATCCCAGAGATCAGTCTGGTGAACCTTCTCTGTACTCCCTCTATGGCAAGAATGTCTTTCCTCAGATTAGGAGACCAAAACTGTACACAATACTCCAGGTGTGGTCTCACCAAGACCCTGTACAACTGCAGTAGAACCTCCCTGCTCCTGTACTCAAATCCTTTTGCTATGAAGTCGAGACCCTTCTTCAGACTGAGTTACTCCAGCATTTTGTGTCTACCTTCGATTCTACCAGCATCATTCTGCACTTCTTTCTTACTCGGTCGGGCAGATGGGGCTGTTTCTCTGTCGTGTGTCTCTGTGACTCTGTGACTCTGTGAAGTATTTATAAATCCACAAACTGCCAGCATCTCGACCTTTGACTAAACACCTGTCAGTAAAACACCAGACTTTCACACACTTCAAACATCTAGACGACAAATCACCATGCTACCATCTTGATCCAGGGAAGGGCATCGACCCGAAACGTCGCCCATTCCTTCTCTCCAGAGATGCTGCCTGTCCCGCTGAGTTACTCCAGCATTTGGTGTCTATCCACAGTCAATAGACAATAGACAATAGGTGCAGGTGCAAGCCATTTGGCCCTTCGAGCCAGCACCGCCATTCAATGTGATCATGGCTGATCATCCCAATCAGTACCCCGTTCCCGCCTTCTCCCCATATCCCCTGACTCTGCTATTTTTAAGAGCTCCATCTAACTCTCTCTTGAAAGCATCCAGATAATTTGCCTCCACCACCTTCTGAGGCAGAGAATTCCACATATTCACCACTCTCTGGATGAAAAAGTTTTTCCTCATCTTCGTTCTAAATGGCCGACCCCATATTCTTAAACTGTGTGTGTGTGGCCCCTGGTTCTGGACTCCTCCAACATCAGGAACATGTTTCCTGCCTCTAGCATGTCCAGTCCCTTAATAATCTGATATGTTTCAATAAGAAACCTTCTCATCCTTCTAAATTCCAGAGTATACAAGCCCAGCCGCTCCATTCTTTCAACATATGACAGTCATAGAAACATAGAAAATATGTGCAGGAGTAGGCCATTCGGCCCTTCGAGCCTGAACCGCCAACTCAGTATCCCATCCCTGCCTTCTCTCCCTTTAGCCACAAGGGCCATATCTAACTCCCTCTTAAAAATAGCCAATGAACTGGCCTCAACTACCTTCTATGGCAGAGAATTCCACAGATTCACCACTCATCCCGCAGAACTAGTGTGGTCGGTGCGGTCCCTCACTCGGTGGGGCCTGTTTCCACGCTGTATCTCAAAAACTAACCTAACCTCAGCATCCCTCACTGTCCCAGACACCAGGTCCCATCACCAGGCTTGCCATTCCTAGCTCTCTCCCGGGACGGGATCACCAGGCTGGGAATAAAAACTCTGGCCTTTAGGTCACCTCATTGGTGACCCTTGGACTATCCTTGATCGGATGTCACTGGCTTTACCTTCCATTAAATGTTACTCACTTATCCTCAGTCCTCAGAGGAAGGGTTTCGGCCCTGAAGCGTTGCCTATTTCCTTCGCTCCATAGATGCTGCTGCACCCGCTGAATTTTCTCCAGCACTTTTGTCTACCTTCGATTTTCCAGCATCTGCAGTTCCTTCTTAAACACTCACTTACACTGAATTGTAATCGTGTATTTTTAAAAAGTTTAGTTTAGAGATTTAGAGCGCGGAAACAGGCCCTTCGGCCCACCGAGTCTGCACCGACCAGCGATCCCCGCACACTAACACTATCCTGCACACACACTAGGGACAATTTGTTCAAACATTCATACACAAGCCAATCAATCTACAAACCTGCACGTCTTTGGAGTATGGGAGGAAACCGAAGATCTCGGAGAAAACCCACACAGGTCACAGTGGGAACGTACAAACTCTGCACAGCCAGGATTGAAACCGGGTCTCTGGTGCTGTAAGCGCTGTACAGCAGCAACTCTACCGCTGTGCCACCGTGCCCCCTCAACGATCTATTACTGACTGGTTAGCACGCAACAAAAGCTTTTCACTGTACCTCGGTACACGTGACAATAAACTAAACTGAACTGACTCTCGTTTAACCACTGCATAGCAGACCAAGGATCTCGCAAATTCAATGCCAGCATTTATATCAAGGGGACTGCAGTACAAAAACAGAGATGTAACGCTGAGGCTCTAGAAGGCGCTGGTCAGTCCGCATTTGGAGCAATGTGAGCAAATTTTTGCCCCGTATCTGATGAAGGATGTGCCGGCTCTGGAGAGGGTCCAGAGGAGGTTTACGAGAACGATTCCAGGAATGAGTGGGTTAACGTACCATGAGCGTTTGTCGGTGCTGGGCCTGCACTCGCTGGAGTTTAGAAGGATGAGGGGGGGGGGACCTCATTGAAACTTCACCGAATAGTGAAAGGCTTGGATAGAGTGGATGTGGAGAGGATGTTTCCACTAGTGGGAGAGTCTAGGACCAGAGGGCACAGCCTCAGAATTAAAGGACGTTCCTTTAGGAAGGAGATGAGGAGGAATTTCTTTAGCCAGAGGGTGGTGAATTTGTGGAACTCATTGACACAGACGGCGGTGGACGCCACAAGTCAGTGGATATTTTTAAGGCTGAGATATTCTTGATTGAAACGGGTGTCAGGGGTTATGGGGAGAAGGCAGGAGAATGGGAGTAGGAGGCAGAGATAGCCATGATTGAATGGCAAAGTTGACTAGATGGGCCAAATGGCCTCATTCTACTCCTATAACTTGTAACCCTGCCCTTCCCTCTGTGGCCCCCGCAGGGCTGCTAGTCACCCTCTTCCCCCCCCCCCTCCCCCCATCCATGGCTTTCTCCCTCTTCTCTGCTCCCCCATTCCCGCAATGTCCCGTTGCCCCAGTCTGAGGGGATTTGCGGGGGGGTGCACTCACGGTCTGGTTCCACGGAACACGATGCAGAAAGAGCCTTCTCCTCCCCCCCCGCCCGAACCTCGCCCGCAGCCCAGTCTCAACGCACGTCAGCAGCAGCCCTCCCCCCCCAAATCTCACCGTCATCGAAACACCGGCCCCTGACACCTGCCGCGGAAAATCTTTCCGCCAACGTTTCCGGGGCGCCCTGCGCGGGGATTTCCGTGCGCGTCCAAAACCTTACGGGAAACTCCCGCCCTCTCCGCTGCTGGGAAGTCCCTCTTTCCCCCCCCCCCCCCCCCCCCTCTCTTCCCAGAAGGATTCGTCTCACTTCCCTGAGCCGACCCTGTTGATGAAAACCCTTCCATCCCAGCCTCGATGGCCACAGTGAAGATATTCCTTTCGCCCCCCCCCCCCCCCCCCCCCCCCTTCTATCCTAAGTGTTTCGCCCCTCCACCTCCTGAGGCACCGTTCCCTCACACTCTATTTCCAGCCTGTCCCCTCCCCCCTCCATATCTCTGAAAAGCCCCTAAAACGTTCTCCAGAAACAAAGAACTACAGATAGATACAAAAAGCTGGAGGAACTCAGCGGGTCAGGCAGCATCTCTGGAGAAAAGGAATGGGTGACGTTTCAGGTCGGGACCCTTCTTCAGAAAGGTTCCAACCCAAAACCTTGGATAGAGTGGATGTGAAGAGGATGTTTCCACTAATGGGAGAGTCTAGCACTAAAGGTCACAGCCTCAGAATTAAAGCATGTTCTTTTAGGAAGGAGATGAGGAGCAATTTCTTTAGTCGGAGGGCGGTGAATCTGTGGAATTCTTTGCCACAGACTGCTGTGGAGGCCACAAGTCAATGGATATATTTAAGGTAGAGATAGATAGATTCTTGAACAGTGCGGGTGTCAGGGGCTATGGGGAGAAGGCAGGAAAATGGGGTTAGGAGGGAGAGATAGATCAGCCATGATTGAATGGCGGAGTAGACTTGACATGCGATCGAGTCATAGAGGACTTAAACATGCCCCTCAGCCCAACTCATCCACACCAACCAAGCATCTGAAGAATGGTCCTGACCCGAAACGTCTCCACAGGTGCTGCCTGACCCACTGATTTACTCCAGCACTCTGTGAAACGTCACCTATCCACCTTCTCCACAGATGCTGCCTGACCCGCTGAGTTACTCCAGCACTCTGTGAAACGTCACCTATCCATGTTCTCCACAGATGCTGCCTGACCCGCTGAGTTACTCCAGCACTCTGTGAAACGTCACCTATCTATGTTCTCCACAGATGCTGCCTGACCCACTGAGTTACTCCAGCACTCTGTGAAACGCCACCTATCCATGTTCTCCACAGATGCTGCCTGACCCGCTGAGTTACTCCAGCACTCTGTGAAACGTCACCTATCTATGTTCTCCACAGATGCTGCCTGACCCACTGAGTTACTCCAGCACTCTGTGAAACGCCACCTATCCATGTTCTCCACAGATGCTGCCTGACCCGCTGAGTTATTCCAGCACTCTGTGAAACGTCACCTATCCATGTTCTCCACAGATGCTGCCTGACCCGCTGAGTTACTCCAGCACTCCCACTCTCTCCCCACTCATTCTCAATAAAACCAAGTCTCACAACACAAAAAGCTGGAGTAACTCAGCGGGTCGGGCAGCGTATGTGGAGAACATGGATAGGTGACGTTTCACAGAGTGCTGGAGTAACTCAGCGGGTCAGGCAGCATCTGTGTGGAGAACATGGATAGGTGACGTTACAACCCATTCCAGTTTGAAGAAGGGTCTCGACCCTTTTCTCCACAGATGAGCCTGACCCGCTGAGCTACTCCAGCTTTTTGTGCCTGTCTTCGGTTTCAACCAGCATCTGCAGTTCTTGCCAGTTCTTGTCAGATTCA
>NW_026576425.1:45000-57500 GCF_028641065.1 Leucoraja erinaceus | reverse complement strand
TGGGGGCAAGAACCGCTGCCTCACAGCGCCAGTTTCGACCCAAACCTCGGGTGCTGCCTGTGTGGAGTTTGTACGTTCACTCTGTGACCCGAGTGGGTTTTCCCCAGCGCTCCAGTTTCCACCCACAATACAGAGACGTGCAGGTATGTGGGTGAACCGACATAACCATATAACAATTACAGCACAGAAACAGGCCATCTCGGCCCTTCTAGTCCGTGCCCAACACTTACTCTCACCTAGTCCCATCTATCTGCACTCAGACCATAACCCTCCATTCCTTTCCCGTCCATATACCTATCCAATTTATTTTTAAATGATGAAATCGAACCTGCCTCCACCACTTCCACTGGAAGATCATTCCACACAGCTACCACTCTCTGAATAAAGAAGTTACCCCAAAACATTTGACCCTTAATTCTCAAATCATGTCCAAACCTCTTGTTTGAATCTTCCCTACTCTCAGTGGGAAAAGCTTATCCACTCTATCCCTCTCATCATTTTAAAGACCTCTATCAAGTCCCCCCTTAACCTTCTGCGCTCCAAAGAATAAAGCCCTAACTTGTTCAACCTTTCTCTGTAACTTAGTTGCTGAAACCCAGGCAACATTCCAGTAAATCTCCTCTGTACTCTCTCTATTTTGTTGACATCTTTCCTATAATTAGGCGACCAGAATTGTACACCATACTCCAGAATTGGCCTCACCAATGCCTTGTACAATTTGAACATTACACCCCAACTTCTATACTCAATGCTCTGATTTATAAAGGCCAGCACACCAAAAGCTTTCTTTACCACCCTATCTACATGAGATTCCACCTTCAGGGAACTACGCACAGTTATTCCTAGATCCCTCTGTTTAACTGCATTCCTCAATTACTTCTGTGAATTGTCCCCAATGTGTGTAGGGTAGAACTCGTGGTTGGCCGGCACTGACTTGATGGGCTGAAGGGCCTGTTTTCATGCTGTATGTCAAAACTAAACTAAATAGTCCTGGCTAAAGTAAAGCATCCTTTATTGTCATTCAGATATTTCAGTCTCTCCTGCACCTATTGTCTATTGAATGGTGGTAACATAGACAATAGGCGCAGGAGTAGAGGCCATTCGGCCCTTCGAACCTGCATTCATTCAATATGATCATGGCTGATCATCCAACTCAGTATCCTGAACCTGCCTTCTCTCCATACCCCCTGATCCCTTTAGCCACAAGGACCACATCTAACTCCCTCTTAAATATAGCCAATGAACTGTGTGGCCTCAACTACCTTCTGTGGCAGAGAATTCCACAGATTCACCACTCTCTGTGTGTGAAAAAAAAATGTTTTTCTCATCTCGATCCTAAAAGATTTCCCCCTTATCCTTAAACTGTGACCCCTAGTTCTGGGTGGAAGGGCCGAATGGCCTCTACTCCTGCACTTATTGTCTATTGAATGGTGGTACTGGGTGGAAGGGCCGAATGGCCTCCTCTAGCACCTGTGGCCCATGTCTCTGTGTTATCCTTATTGGTCCAATCCTTCCCATGGGCTGACTAGCTATTGGCCAAAGCTGTCAACCCGCCTTGATCCTATTGGTCCTTGACCTGACTGTTCCAATTGGCCGATGCCAAAGCGTTGACCCTATTGGTCCACCCTCGCCCGGTGGCTGTGCTCCGATTGGTCCGGCCCTCCTTGGGGCGGGGCTTGTCTTGGCTGGCCTGTGATTGGCCCTGGGGCATTGGTTTGCTACATCTTCCTCTGCTGTGATTGGCAGTGGCCTTTGGCTTGCTACATCTTCCGCTGCTGTGATTGGCCGGCTGTTGGTTTGCTACATCTTCCGCTGCTGTGATTGGCCGGCTGCTGGCTTGCTACATCTTCCTCTGCTGTGATTGGCCGGCTGTTGGTTTGCTACATCTACCGCTGCTGTGATTGGTCCTGGCTGTTGGTTTGCTACATCTTCCGCTGCTGTGATTGGCCCTGGGGCTTTGGTTTGCTACATCTTCCGCTGCTGTGATTGGCGGCTGTTGGTTTGCTACATCTTCCGCTGCTGTGATTGGCCGTGGCCTTTGGTTTGCTACATCTTCCGCTGCTGTGATTGGTCGGCTTGTTGGTTTGCTACTACATCTTCCGCTGCTGTGATTGGCCGGCTGCTGGCTTGCTACATCTTCCGCTGCTGTGATTGGCCGGCTGCTGGCTTGCTACATCTACCGCTGCTGTGATTGGCCGTGGTCTTTGGTTTGCTACATCTTCCCCTGCTGTGATTGGCCGTGGCCTTTGGTTTGCTACATCTTCCGCTGCTGTGATTGGTCCTGGGCTTTGGCTTGCTACATCTTCTGCTGCTGTGATTGGTCCTGGGCTTTGGCTTGCTACATCTTCCTCTGCTGTGATTGGCCGGCTCTTTGGTTTGCTACATCTTCCGCTGCTGTGATTGGCCGCTGGGGCTTGTCTTTGCTACATCTTCCTCTGCTGTGATTGGTCCTGGGCTTTGGCTTGCTACATCTACCGCTGCTGCGATTGGCCGCTGTTGGTGAAGGGGGGCGTGTGAGTGACCACTGGTCCCTGGTCAGTGGCCGGAGCTTGGACACTGACAGAGACACAGACTGGGTCAATGGACGGGTCGGTGCTGCTGCGAGTGCCGGTGCTGGAGGAAGGAGCAGACGAGGAAGACGAGGAGGATGATGAGGAGGATGAAGCATTCAAGGTTCATCTCATCCCCAGATCCTCGCCCATCCCCAGGAGGAGAAACCGCAGCTGGGATGAGGCTGAAGACCCTTCCCTCACCCGCAAGGTCCGCTTCGCCGACACCTGCGGCCTGGACCTGGTGCATCTACAGACCTTCAGCAAGTTCGAGCCCGAAGAGGGAGAGGGAGAGGGGTTGGACTCGCCACCACAGCCCGGCGGCTTCCAGTTCCAGCTCCAGCCCGACTTCAGCCTCCCCTCCTCCCCGGCAGAGCTGTGGGCGAGGCTGCAGGAGCAAGGGGTGGAAGTGGAGGCTATAGCAAGGCAGGAGGACCTTCTCTCGGTGGTCGGCACCGTCCGGGTGCTGAACGACGCCTTCCAGAAGTCGGTGCAAGTCCGGGCTACGCTCGACTCCTGGCGATCTCACTACGACCACCCGGCCGGACACTTGCAGACGGCGCCGGATGGCGGCTCCGACCTCTTCTCCTTCACCCTCCACTTCCCCCAATCCTGCGCCGCCCCCGGCGCCTGCATGGAGTTCGTGGTTCGATACCAGACGCCGGGAGAGGTCCGATGGGCCAACAACCGGGGCAGCAACTACAGGCTGATCTGCAGGGCGTTGGAAGAGGTGCCATCGTCCTGTCCTTGCCCCAACCCCAGCCCCACCTCAACCAAGTTGGTGCTGAGAAGTTGCCTCAGAGCCAGCCCTATCAGGTAGGGGATGAGGGTGAGGAGGAGTGGTCGTAGAGGAACCGAAGATAGACACAAAATGCTGGAGTTAGAATAAAGGGGAGGCCATTTAAGACTGAGGTGAGAAAAAACTTTTTCACCCAGAGAGTTGTGTGAATTTGTGGAATTCCCTGCCACAGCGGGCAGTGGAGGCCAAGTCACTGGATGGATTTAAGAGAGAGTTAGATAGAGCTCTAAGGGCTAGTGGAGTCAAGGGGAGAAGGCAGGCACGGGTTATTGATTGGGGACGATCAGCCATGATCACAATGAATGGCAGTGCTGGCTCGAAGGGCCGAATGGCCTCCTCCTGCACCTATTGTCTTTGTTTCTATGGGACAAGCAGCATCTCTGGAGCGAAGGAATGGGCGACGTTTTTGGTCGAGACCCTTCTTCAGACTGTTATCGACAGGCGCTTCAGCCCATCTAGACTGTGCTAGCCAACGTGGGGGGGGGGAGAGAAGAGGTCCCTCATTGCCCCTCCCCACACAGCGCGGCACCCCCTTCTCACCTCCCCTCCCCCCTCACTGGGCCATAATCTTCCCCTCTGTCTAAACTAAACTAAATTATTGTCCCCCCTCCCTCTCCCCCCCCCCGGACATGTGTCACAGCCAGCACCTTCTCACCTTACCCTCCACAGTCAGGACTTTCCCCGCTGCATCCCTGGCCGAGCTCCCGCTATCTGACCTCCAGCCACACAAGGTCGGCCAAGGTTCCCCTGCCCCGAGATGCCCTCCCTCCCCACCCCCCCCCCCCTCCCGTACCCATGTGTCCCAAAATGGCCCCGCACTCACCTTCCCCAGTGTCGTAAGTGATAGGAGCAGAATTAGGCCATTCGGGCCATCTAGTCTGCACCGTGGCTGCTCTATATCCCCCTCCTCTGAAGAAGGGTCTCGACTCGAAACATCACCTATTCCTTCGCTCCATAGATGCTGCCTCACCCGCTGAGATTCTCCAGCATTTTGGTCCACCTTCGATTTTTCCAGCATCTGCAATTCTTTCTTAAACACCTCTCCCTCCTAACCCCATTCTCCTGCCTTCTCCCCATAACCCCTGACACCCGCACTAATCAACAATCTATCTATCTCTGCTTTAAAAATACCCACTGACTTGTGGCCTCCACCGCCGTCTGTGGCAACGAATCCCACAGATTCACCACCCTCTGGCTAAAGAAATTCCTCCTCATCTCCTTCCTAAAGGGACATCCTTTAATTCTGAGGCTGTGCCCTCTGGTCCTAGACTCTCCCACTAGTGGAAACATCCTCTCCACATCCACGCCACCCCCCCACCCCCCCCCCCCCCGACAATGATTATTATTTATTCAAATCATTTGCTATGTCGCTCTTCCAGGGAGATGCTAAATGCATTTCGTTGTCTCTGTGCTGTACACTGACAATGACAATTAAAATTGAATCTGAATCTGAATCTCTCTCCGGGCCTTTCACTATTCGATAAGTAGTTGGTTCTCAGTCAGGCTATCAACTCCAAAGACGTACAGGTTTGTAGGTTAATTGGCTTTTGGTATCAGTTTAAACATTAGTGTACGGGGATCGCTGGTGGGTGTAGGATGGTGGTAGTGTACGGGGATCGCTGGTCGGCACGGACTCGGTGGGCCGAAGGGCCTGTTTCAGCGCTGTATCTATAAACTAAACTAGTGTACGGGGATCGCTGGTCTGCACGGACTCGGTGGGCCAAAGGGCCTGTTTCCGCACTGTATCTCTAAACTAAACTAAACTAAACCTGCCACCTGTTCCTCTCATCCAGCTTCAGTCTCCCCCCTCTCTCTCCCCCTGTGGGAATCACCCCACAGGCCTCCATTCCGTCACGGTCTCTATTACTGCCGTCACTTTTTCCGACGAGCCCCAGTCCTAATTTACCCAGCCCAGGTCTCTGGTCTCATTCAGCAACTCCCTGGCCCCTGTCCAGCCTGTACTATTTATACCCTGTGCCAATCTATATCCTCCGGCTATTCTCAGCTTATCGACAGTCTCTCTGTTTCCTCGTTAGTCCCAATAGTGAAAGGCCCGGATAGAGTGGATGTGGAGAGGATGTTTCCACTAGTGGGAGAGTCTAGGACCAGAGGGCACAGCCTCAGAATTAAAGGACGTACCTTCAGGAAGGAGATGAGGAGGAATTTCTTTAGCCAGAGGGTGGTGAATCTGTGGGACTCGTTGCCACAGACGGCGGTGGAGGCCACAAGTCAGTGGATATATTTAAGGCAGAGATAGATAGATTCTTGATTGGAACGGGTGTCGGGGGCTATAGCCTCAGAATTACAGGACCCCTTAAGTTCACGTGATAGGAGCAGAAATAGGCCATTCAGCCCATCGAGTCTACTCCGCCATTCAATCATGGCTGATCTATCTCTCCAGAACCAGGGGCCACAGTTTAAGGATAAGGGGGGAAGTCTTTTAGGACCGTGATAAGAATTTTTATTTTCACACAGAGAGTGGTGAATCTGTGGAATTCTCTGCCACAGAAAGTAGTTGAGGCCACAGTTCATTGGCTATATTTAAACATAGAAAATAGGTGCAGGAGTAGAGGCCATTCGGCCCTTCGAGCCTGCACCATTCGCCATTCAATATGATCACGGCTGATCATCCAACTCAGTATCCTGTACCTGCCTTCTCTCCATCCCCCCTGATCCCTTTAGCCACATCTAACTCCCTCTTAAATATAACCAATGAACTGTGTGGCCTCAACCACCTTCTGTGGCAGAGAATTCCACAGATTCACCACTCTCTGTGTGAAAAAAAAATGTTTTCCTCATCTCGGTCCTAAAAGATTTCCCCCTCATCCTTAAGGAGGTGTTAGATGTGGCCCTTGTGGCTAAAGGAATCAGGGGGTATGGAGAGAAGGCATGTACAGGATACTGAGTTGGATGATCAGCCATGATCATATTGAATGGCGAATGGTGCAGGCTCAAAGGGCCGAATGGCCTCTACTCCTGCACCTATTTTCTATGTCTCTATGATTAAATGCTTTGTGCAGCGCATCTGTAGAAGGTGGTGAGGGTTGTGCTGGACTTTCTGTGCCTTCTAAGGAAGTAGCGACGTTGGTGGTTTGGGTTTGAAGTTCCCCTCCATCTCCGCAGCTTTCCACATCGTCGCTGCCCACTTGCCCAAGATCCTGCCTGCATTGGGACACGTCACTGACGCTAACCCATCGGGTTCCTATTAAATCTTTTCCCTCTCACTCAGAGACATAAAGTGTGGAGACAGTTGGGAGAGTTGGCTGTAGTGGGGAGTGAGGGGCCAGTGCTGCTGACACCACTATAACATGTTCTCTCTCTCTCTCTCTCTCTCTCTCTCTCTCTCTTTCCCTCTCTCTTTCTCCCTCTCTCTCTCCCCCCCCCCCCCCCCCCCCTCTGTGGCAGTGGCAAGAGCGTCTCCTCTCTCTCCCAGACGCGGGGGATCAAGGTAGGGCCATCACTGGGGGGGGGTTAGAGTGTGAATCTATCTCAGTCTCCCACATACAATTATGCCCCTGTCCCACTTAGGAAACCTGAGTGGAAACCTCTGGAGACTTTGCGCCCCCACCCAATGTTTCAGTGCGGTTCCCGGAGGTTGCAGGTGGTTGCCGGAGGTTGCAGGTGGTTGCCGGAGGTTGCAGGTGGTTGCCGGTGGTGGAGGCTAGTAAGGAGACTGACAAAAACCTCCGGGAACCGCACGGAAACCTTGGGTGGGGCGCAAAGTCTCCAGAGGTTTCCGTTCAGGTTTCCTAAGTGGGACAGGGGCATAACTAGAATTCAGAAGATTGAGAGGGGATCTTATAGAAACTTACAAAATTCTTAAGGGGTTGGACAGGCTAGATGCAGGAAGATTGTTCCCGATGTTGGGGAAGTCCAGAACCAGGGGTCACAGTTTAAGGATAAGAGGGAAATCTTTTAGGACCAAGATGAGAAAAACTTTTTTCATACACACAGAGTGGTGAATCTGTGGAACTCTCTGCCACAGAAGGTAGTTGAGGCCACACAGTTCATTGACTATATTTAAGAGGGAGTTAGATGTGGCCCTTGTGGCTAAAGGGATCAGGGGGTATGGAGAGAAGGCAGGTACGGGATACTGAGTTGGATGATCAGCCATGATCATATTGAATGGCGAATGGTGCAGGGGTGGAAGGGCCGAATGGCCTCTACTCCTGCACCGATTTTCTATGTTTCTATAACACTCTCTGTCCACCACTCCGCTGCCCACAGATGGTGTACATACACTGTGTCAGGGTGTGTGTCTGTCCTGATACACACACACACACACACAGGGACATCATTGACCAGTGACATCATTGACCAGTGACATCATTGACCTGTGACATCATTGACCAGTGACATCATTGACCAGTGACATCATTGACCAGTGACATCATTGACCAGTGACATCATTGACCAGTGACATCATTGACCAGTGACATCATTGACCTGACATCATTGACCAGTGACATCATCGACCAGTGACATCATCGACCATTGTGACATCATCGACCAGTGACATCATCGACCAGTGACATCATTGACCTGTGACATCATTGACCTGTGACATCAGAGGCGGAGGGTCGGGGGTCGGGAGGGTCTCTCACTCACTCACTCAGTGTCCTGTATCCACAGACGGGACCAACGAGAGCTCGACTGACCAGCCCCCACCCCCACGGAGCAGCTCCCTGCAGGTACAGCCCCCCCCTCCCCCCCACACCCTCCCCCCCCACCCCCTCACCCCCCCTCCCCCACCCCCTCCACCCCCCTCACCCCACCCCCTCCCTTCCCTTCCCCCCTCCCCTCTGTCCTTCCATCCCCTCCCCCTCACCCCCACCCCCCCACACCCTTCCCCCTCCCCTCTGTCCTTCAGGTACAGCCCCACCCCCTCACCCCCACCCCCTCCTCACCTCACCCCACCCCCCCTTCCCTCCCCCAACCCCCTCCCCTCACTCGCCCCCCCCACCCCACCCCCACACCTTCCCCCTCCCCTCCCTTCCCCAACTCCCCCTCCCTCACCCCCTCCCTTCCCCCCTCCACTCTGTCCCCCCCCCCCCCCCCCCCCCCCCGTGTTTTCCATTCCCTCTGCATCCTCGTCTCCGTGCCGCGATCCGCTGCTTGTGTGTGTGTGGGGGGGGGGGGGGGGTGCTGCAGGGGGGGGCTGCAGGGGTGGGGGTGTGGGGTGCGTGGAGCCGCGGCGGGTGGGCCTGCTGCCTCCCAGCCCCGGCCTCCAGCGTGGAGTTCGCACGTTCTCCCCGGTTCCCCCCATGCAGGGTCGGTGGGCGGGGAGGGGAGGGGAGGGGGGAAGAAATGGGGTTGATTCCTCAAGCAGGGGGGAGCGGTTACAGGGGACTGTGATTGAACCGAGCTAGTAGGAATTCACGGGCCGAACGGCGTTTTCGTTGAGGAGGAATCTGGTGCCAGGGGAACTGATCACTGATAACTCTCTCTCTCTCCTCCCCCTCCCCTCTCTCCCCCTCCCCTCTCTCCCCTCCCCCTCTCTCCCCTCCCCTCTCTTCTCTCTCCCTCTCTTCCTCTCTTCCCCTCTCTCTCCCCCTCTCTCCCTCCCCCTCCCTCTCCCTCCCCTCTCTCTCCCCCCCTCCCCTCTCTCCCTCCCCCTCTCTCTGTACTCTCCCTCCGCGTCTCTCTCCCTCTCTCCCTCTCCCTTCCCCTCCTTCTCTCTCCCCTCCTCTCTCTCCCGCTCATTCTCCCCTCCTCCCCTCCTCCTCCCCCCCCCCCTCCTCTCTCCCCCCTCCCCTCTCTCCCCCTCCCCCTCTCCTCCCCCTCCCCTCTCTGCCCCCCTCCCGCCTCTCCCCCCTCCCCTCCCCTCTCCCCCTCTCCCCCTCTCCCCTCTCTCCCCCCTCCCCTCTCTCCCCCTCCCCTCTCTCCCCTCCCCTCCCGCCCCTCTCCCCTCCCCCTCTCCCCTCCCCTCTCCCCCTCCTCTCTCCCCCTCCCCTCCCCCCCTCCCCTCTCTCCCCCTCCCCTCTCTCCACCTCCCCTCCTCTCCCCTCCCCCCCTCTCTCCCCCTCCCCTTCTCCCCCTCCCCTCTCTCCCTCGCCCTCTCCCCCCTCTCTCACAGATCCCCACGGTCCACGTCAGCCAGCTCCAGACGCCCCCCCCTCTCCCGGAGGGAACGCCGCTCGCTGCTGCCTCGCCTTCCCCAGACCGTGGAGGGGCCGAGTGATTAGGGGGAGGGGAGGGTGGAGGTGTCCCCTCAGAACCCGACGGGGGGCTGCTGGAGGGGGAGGAGGGGGTCTCCCATTGTCTATCCCCTTCCCCCTGGGCCACCGGGAGGGGGGAGTGAGAAGGGAGGGGGGAGGGGAGGGAGAGAGCAGGGAGGGGGAGGATATGGAGGGGGAGAGGGAAGAGGGGGAGGATATGGGGGTGGATATGGAAGGGAGGGGGAGAGGGAAGATGAAGGGGTGTGGGAGGGGGAAGGGGGAGATATGGAAGAGGAGGAGGATGAGAGGGAAGATGAGGGGGTGTGGGAAGAGGGGGAGGGAGAGACTTAGGGAGGGGACTGGGAGCCGGAGGTGACGGGGGGAGAGGAGGGGGTCCTGCATCGAGCTGACCCCGGCCCCAGCCTCGTTGACCCCCGACCCTCCGCTGTTGCCCCCCGGGAACCTGGTGCCCGAGGGGGGGGCTGTGGGGAGAGAGGGGGGAGAGAGGAGGGAGGGTGGGTTGAGAGGGAGGAGGGGGGAGAGGGAGGAGGAGGGGGAAAGGGGTAGAGGAGGGGGTGGGGTAGATGAGAGGGGAGACTTGTGGGAGAGAGGAGGGAAAGGGTGGGGAAAGAGGAGAGGAGGGTGTGGTGTGAGGAGAGGGAGGAGTGATGGAGAGGAGGGGGTGGGTGAAAGAGGGAGGAGGGGGGGAAAGGTGGGGAGGGGTGGGTGAGGAGAGGGGGGAGGGGGAAGGGGGGGAAAGGGTGAAGATGAGAGGGGAGACTGTGGGGCGAGGGGGAGAGGGGGGGGAAAGAGTAGAGAGAGAAGGGGGTGGGAGATATGAGAGGGAGACTGTGGGGAGGGGTGAGGGGGAGAGGAGGGGGGGAGGAGTATTGTGGGAGGGGAGTAGCAGGGGGACAGAGAGAGGGGGGGGATGAGGGAGGGGAGGGGGTCCAGAGGGGGGAGGAAGGGAGGGAGGGTCAGGGAGGGGGGGGGGGATCAGCCTGACCACCACCACGCACCTCCTTGGCCACGCTGAAGGAGGCGGCAGCCCTGACCTCCCGGTCAGCTGCAGGCCCTGCTCCTCTTCCTGCGGTTGGCTCTGGATGGGACCGCTCGCTGCTGTGGTGCACCCTCTACCTGCTCTCTAACCTCCTGCCCTGAGCCCTCTACACCCCCCCCCTCCCCTCCCCCCCTCCCCATCTACCTGCTCACCAGCATCTTGACCTAAAACCCCCTCCGCCCTCCACAGTACATACACTCCCTCGAGAGAACCCCCCCCTCCACAGGAACATACATCCCTCTCTCCCCCTCCCTCCCTCCCCCTCCCTCTCGCGCCCCCCCCCTCTCCCCCTCCCTCTCCCTCCCTCCCTCCTTCCCTCCCTCCCCCCCTCTCTCCTCCCCCCCCCCTCCCTCCTCCCTCCTCCTCCCTCTCCGGTACCCTCTCCCCTCTCCCCTCCCCTCCTCTCTCCTCCTCCCCTCATCTCTCTCTCTCCTCCTCTCCCCCCTCCTCCCCCCTCCCCCTCTCTCCCCCCCCCTCTCTCCCCCTCTCTCTCTCTCCCTCCCTCTATCTCTCTCTCTCTCCCCATCTCTCTTTCTCTCTCTCCCCCTCCCTCTCTCTCCCTCCTTCCCTCCTCTCCCCCTCCCCCTCCTCTCCCCCTCCCTCTCTCCCCCTCCCCTCCCCCCCCCTCTCCTCTCTCCCTCCCTCCCCCTCACTCCCCCTCTCCCCCCCCCTCCCTCTCTCCCACCGTATCGAGTGCCTTGGATCCCACCACCTCCCCCCCTTCCACACACACTCCATTTTTATAACCCCCCCCCTCACCTCAAACCACACTCCCCCCCCCCACACCCACATTTGCACATCACCCTCCCCCAAACCTCACTCCCCCAGCCTGCTGGATGTATTATAAACCCATCACTCTCTCCCCCCTCCCCCCTCCCTCTCTCTCTCCCCCCCCTCCTCCTCCAACCTCCTCCCCTCCTGTAAACACCTTTTCCCCAATCCCGTCCCCCTAAACATCCTGTGTACAGAGATGTCTCCCCCCTTAACATCAGACGAGGTGCAGGACCTACACAGTGAATGGCCGGGCCTCTGGGAAGTGTTGTAGAGACAGAGGGATCTAGGACTACAGGTGCGTGGTTTCTCGAAGGTGGAGTCGCAGGTAGATAAGGTGGTCAACAAGGCTTTGGGCACATTAGAAACATAGTCAATAGGTGCAGGAGTAGAGGCCATTCGGCCCTTCGAGCCTGCACCATTCGCCATTCAATATGATCATGGCTGATCATCCAACTCAGTATCCCGTACCTGCCTTCCTTCCATACCCCCTGATCCCTTTAGCCACAAGGGCCACATCTAACTCCCTCTTAAATATAGCCAATGAACTGTGTGGCCTCAACTACCTTCTGTGGCAGAGAATTCCACAGATTCACCACTCTCTGTGTGTGTGAAAAAAAATGTTTTTCTCATCTCGGTCCTAAAAGATTTCCCCCTTATCCTTAAACTGTGTGTGGTCCCTTGTCCTGGACTTCCCCAACATCGGGAACAATCTTCCTGCATCTAGCCTGTCCAACCCCTTAAGAATTTTGTAAGTTTCTATAAGATCCCCCCCCCTCAATCTTCTAAATTCTAGCGAGTACAAGCCGGGTCTATCCAGTCTTTCTTCATATGGAAGTCCTGACATCCCAGGAATCAGTCTGGTGAACCTTCTCTGTACTCCCTCTATATGGGAGACAGAGGGATCTAGGAGTACAGGTGCGTGGTTCCTCGAAGGTGGAGTCGCAGGTGGTCAACAAGGCTTTGGCCACTTTGGCCTTTCATCAGCCAGAGTATTGAGTCTAGACGTCGGGAGGTCTAGACGTTGCAGTTGTACAAGACGTTGGTGAGACTGCGTTTAGAATATTGTGGGAAGGGATTTATCGCAGTCGCTGCCTCAAAAAGCCTGGCAGCATCATCAAGGATCCACACACCATCCTGGCCACACACTCATCTCCCCGCTC
>NW_026576425.1:32500-37500 GCF_028641065.1 Leucoraja erinaceus | reverse complement strand
TCCTCTCCTCTCCTCTCCTCCCCTCTTCTCTCCTCTCCTTCTCCCCCTCCTCCTCCCTCTCTCTCCTATTTTAGAATCTTTTCACATTTTTCTCTCTCCCTCCTCCTCTCCTCTCCTCTCCTCTCCTCTCCTCCCCTCCCCTCTCCTCCTCTCCCTCTCCCCCCTCTCCTCTCCTCTCCTCTCCCCCCCTCTCCTCCTCATCCCTCTCCCCCTCTCCTCTCCCTCTCCTCTCCTCTCCTCTCCTCTCCCTCTGCACCCCTCCACCTCTCTCTCTGCCCATCTCTCTCTCTACCCCTCTCTCTCGCCTCAATCCCTCTCTCTCCCCTCCTCTCCTCTCCTCTCCTCTCCTCTCCTCCCCCCCCCCTCTCCTCCCCTCTCCCCTCCCCCCTCTCTCCCCCTCCCTCTCCTCTCCCTCCTCTCCTCCTCTCTCCCCTCCTCCTCCTCTCCTCTCCTCTCCTCTCCCTCCCCCCTCCTCCCCCTCCCCCTCTCTCTCCCCTCCTCTCCTCTCCCCTCTCCCCTCTCCTCTCCTCTCCTCTCTCCTCTCCCCTCCCCTCTCCCCTCCTCTCCCCCCTCCTCTCCTCTCCTCTCCCTCTCCTCTCCTCTCTCTCTCCTCCTCTCCTCTCCTCCCTCCTCTCCTCTCCTCCTCTCCCCTCCCCTCTCCTCTCCTCTCCTCTCCTCTCCTCTCCTCTCCTCCTCTCTCCTCCCCTTTCTCTCCTCTCCTCTCCTCTCCTCTCCTCTCCTCTCCTCTCTCCTCTCCTCTCTCTCTCCTCTCCTCTCTCCTCCCCTCTCCTCCCCCTCTCCTCTACTCTACTCTCCTCCTCCTCTCCTCCCCTCTTCTCTCCCCCCTCCTCTCCTCTCCTCTCCCCCCTCCTCTCCTCCCCTCTCCCTCCTCTCCCCTCTCCCTCCTCCCTCTCCTCTCCTCCTCCCCTCTCTCCTCTCCCTCCCCTCCTCCCTCCCCCTCTCCTCCTCCCTCTCCCTCTCCCCTCTCCTCTCGTCTCTTCTTTTCTCCCTCTCTCTTCTCCCTCTCTCTATCTCTCTCTCTCTCTCCTCCTCCTCTCTCTCTCTCTCTATCTCTCTCTCTCTCTATCTCTCTCTCCCTCTTCTCCTCTCCTCTCCTCTCCTCTCCTCCTCTCTCTCCTCTCCCCTTCACTCCCTTCCCCTCTCCCTCCCCTCCTCTCTCTCTCTCTCTCCTCTCCTCTCCTCCCTCTCCTCCCCCTCCTCCTCTCCTCTCCTCTCCCTCTCCTCTCTCCCTCCTCTCCTCTCCTCCCTCTCCTCCTCCCCTCCCCTCTCCTCTCCTCTCCTCTCCTCTCCTCAGATCCTCCCCTCCCCTCTCCTCTCCTCTCTACTCCCCTCTCTCTCCTCCTCTCCTCCCCTCTCCTCCCCTCTCCTTCCCTCTTCTCTCCTCCCCTCCCCTATCCTTCCCTCCCCTTCCCTCCCCCCTCCTCTCCTCTCCCCTCCTCCCCTCTCCTACCCTCTCTTCTCCTCTACTCTATCCCCCCCTCTCTCTCCCCCTCCCTCTTCCCCCCTCCCCCTCTCCTTTCCTCTCCTCTCCTCTCTCCTCCCTCTCCTCTCCTCTCCTCCCTCCTCCTCCCTCTCCTCTCCTCCCTCCTCTCCTCCTCTCCCTCTCTCTCCTCCCTCCCTCTCCCTCTCCTCTCTCCCCTATAGTCCGGCTACGGACCGTGGTGTCTGTGTACATGGCCAACCTGGCAGCCTGTGATCTCTTCTTCACCCTGGCCCTGCCTCTACGCCTCTACTACTATGCCAACCATCTGTGGGACCTGGGCAACGTCCCCTGCCAACTTGCCGGGTCCCTCTTCCAGCTCAACATGTATGGGAGCTGCCTGTTCCTGGCAGCCATCAGTGTTGACCGCTTCCTGGCCCTGGCTCATCCCCTCAGCTCCAGGGCCTTCCGATGCCCACGGGTGGCATGGACAGTGTGCGGGGCAGTCTGGGCCCTCATCGTCCTGGGCTCGGTTCCAGTGGCTCTGGCCCACGACACTAGCCGCTGCCTGCTGGAAGACACAAACGGCAGTCGGGTTGAGGAGATCCGCTGCTTCGAGAGCTTCTCCGGCAAGGACTGGAAGTGGCAACTCTTGCCTCTGGTGGGGCTGGCCGAGACTCTGGGCTTCCTGCTGCCTCTGTCCACCGTGCTGGTCTGTTCGGTCAAGATCTTGGCGGCTTTGGCCAGGGAGGACGGCCGGGCCCAGAGGTCTGGGGGCAGGAGGAGAAGGAGGAAGACCATCTTCCTCCTGATGGCCAACGCACTGATTTTCGTGGCCTGCTTTGCCCCGTACAATGTGGCGCTCGGACTCTACGCCTTGTCCCGCTCGGACGTGGCTCCTCTCAGCGCGAGTTCGCAGAAGCAGCTACGCCTGGCGCTCCAGCTGACCATACTCCTCTCCGGGACAAACTGTTGCCTGGACCCCCTGGTCTACTACTTCAGCACCGAGGGGTTCAGAACCACACTGAGAGGCGGCACCTCCGCATGGAGCCGGGGCAAGTCCGAGCCGCTGAAGGGGAAGGGGGAGAGGGGACGGAAGCAGTGGCGAGGGGGGAGGGCGAGGTGCGGAGAGGAGACGAGAGAAGTGGCCCGCATGGAACTTGCACAACTAACCGATAATGGGCGCGTGTCACCGCTCGCTGGAGTTTAGAAAGATCAAGGTTCCCCTCATTGAAACTTCACCTAACAGTGAAAGGATGTGGACAGGATGTTTCCACTAGTGGGAGAGTCCAGAGGGCACAGCCTCAGAATTAAAGGACGTAGAAACATAGACAATTTGTGCCATTCGGCCCTTCGAGTCTGCACCATTCGCCATTCAATATGATCATAGCTGATCATCCAACTCAGTATCCCGTACCTGCCTTCTCTCCATACCCCCTGATCCCTTTAGCCACAAGGGCCACATCTAACTCCCTCTTAAATATAGCCAATGAACTGTGTGGCCTCAACTACCTTCTGTGGCAGAGAATTCCAGAGGGCACAGCCTCAGAATTAAAGGACGTAGAAACATAGACAATTTCTGCAGGAGTAGAGGCCATTCGGCCCTTCGAGGCTGCACCATTCGCCATTCAATATGATCATGGCTGCCGGAGGAGGTAGTTGAGTCTGGGACTATCCCAACGTTTAAGAAACAGACAGGTACATGGATAGGTTACACAAAAATGCTGGAGAAACTCAGCGGGTGCAGCAGCATCTATGGAGCGAAGGAAATAGGCAACGTTTCAGGCCGAAACCCTTCATGGATAGGACAGGTTTGGAGGGATATGGACCAAGCGCAGGCAGGTGGGACTAGTGTAGTTGGGGCATGTTGGGCGGTGTTGGGCTGAAGAGCCTGTTTCCACACTATTAATCTATGACTCTTGTCTGATGGGAGAGGGGAGAAGAGGGAGTGACAGAAACATAGAAAATAGGTGCAGGGGTAGAGGCCATTCGGCCCTTCGAGCCTGCACCATTCGCCATTCAATATGATCATGGCTGATCACCCAACTCAGTATCCTGTACCTGCCTTCTCTCCATACCCCCTGATCCCTTTAGCCACATCTAACTCCCTCTTAAATATAGCCAATGAACTGGCCTCAACTATTCCACACTATTAATCTATGACTCTTGTCTAATGCATTTCGTTGTCTCTGTACTGTACACTGACAATGACAATTAAAATTGAATCTGAATCTGAATCTGAACTACCTTCTGTGGCAGAGAATTCCACAGATTCACCACTCTCTCTGTGTGGAAAAAAATGTTTTTCTCATCTCGGTCCTAAAAGACTTTCCCCTTATCCTTAAGCTGTGACCCCTTGTTCTGGACTTCCCCAACATCGGGAACAATCTTCCTGCATCTAGCCTGTCCAACCCCTTAAGAATTTTGTAAGTTTCTATAAGATCCCCCCTCAATCTTCTAAATTCTAGCGAGTACAAGCCGAGTCTATCCAGTCTTTCTTCATATGAAAGTCCTGACATCCCAGGAATCAGTCTGGTGAACCTTCTCTGTACTCCCTCTATGGCAAGAATACCATGGGTGAGACTGGTCCTTGATGATGCTGCTGGCCTTGTCGAGGCAGCGTGAGGTGTAGATGGAGGGGAGGTTGGTTTGTGCGATGAATTTCACAATTCTCTGCCATTTCTCCCGGTCTTGGATGGAGACCAGGGTAGGGTCTTGTGGGCCAGCACAGAGGAGGTGGGCCGAAGGGCCTCTCTCAGCGCTGGGTCAGTGAGGAGGGATGATTCAGTGCAGACTGTCCAGAAATTTCACAGCCTCAGGGAAAGGTCAGTAAGATTCTCAGGGAGTCAGTCGCCCGGGTCAGGGAAACAGTGTCGGTAACCTGATGCCCAGACTTGCCTTGTCCCGGCTATTACTGTCTGAGCGGCTGGAATAGACTGGGGAGGGGGGCCAAAAGCACAGCAGGGGGGAGATGTCCGCTATTAACCCCCAACTCCCTCCGTGGGCCTGTACTGGCTGGGGTTTAGAAGGATGAGCAGGGACCTCATTGAAACGTCACCGAATAATGAAAGGCCCGGATAGAGTGGATGTGGAGAGGATGTTTCCACTAGTGGGAGAGTCTAGGACCAGAGGGCACAGCCTCAGAATTAAAGGACGTTCCTTTAGGAAGGAGATGAGGAGGAATTCTAAACTCCCTCCCTCTAAACTCCCTCCCTGCACCCCTCTCTTGAGTTTGCACGTTCTCCCCGTGACCTGCGTGGGTTTTCTCCGGGTGCTCCGGTTTCCTCCCACACATAGAAACATAGAAAATAGGTGCAGGTGTAGAGGCCATTCGGCCCTTCGAGCCTGCACCATTCAATATGATCATGGCTGATCATCCAACTCAGTATCCTGTACCTGCCTTCTCTCCATACCCCCTGATCCCTTTAGCCACAAGTGCCACATCTAACTCCCTCTTAAATATAGCCAATGAACTGTGTGGCCTCAACTACCTTCTGTGGCAGAGAGTTCCACAGATTCACCACTCTCTGTGTGAAAAAAAAAATGTTTTTCTCATCTC
>NW_026576425.1:20000-27500 GCF_028641065.1 Leucoraja erinaceus | reverse complement strand
CCCCTCTCCCTCCCCCTCTCTCTCTCCTCTCCCTCTTCCTCTTCCTCTCTCGCCCCCCTCTCCCTCTCCCCCTCTCCCTACTCTCTCCCCTCTTCCCTCTCTCCCCTATCCCCCCCCTCCCTCCTCTCTCCTCTCCTCATCTCTCTCCTCCCCCTCTCCCCTCTCTCTCCCTCCTCCCTCTCTCCCCATCTCCCTTTCCTCTCCCCTCTCTTCCTCACTCCCTATCCCCCTCTCCTCCCCCCTTCCTCTCTTATCTCTCTCTCTCCTCTCCATCTCCTCCTCCCTCCCCTCCCTATCTCCCTCCATCTCTCTCCCCTCCTCTCTCTCCCTCTCCCTCTCCCCCCTCCCCCCTACTCTCTCCCCCCTCTCTCCTCCCTACCTCTCTCCCCTCCTCCCCTCTTCTCACTCCCTCCCTATCCCTCCCTCTTTCTCTCCCCTCCCTTCTCTCTCCTCCTCCCTCCCCTCTCTCTCCCCCCTCTCTCCCACTCCCTCTCCCTCTCTCCTGACAATCCCTCTCTTGAAACCATCGTGTGGGCTCTCCCCTCCCCTCTTCTCCCCCTCTCCTCTCCCCTCTCCTCTCTTTCCCCCCCTCTCCTCTCTCCCTCCATCTCTCTCTCCCTTCTCTCTCCTCTCCCCTCCCCACTCTGACCCACACCCTCTCTCCTCTAGGGGGGGAGAGAGGGAGGGAGGGGACTCCCCCCAAGGGGGGATAGGGGGGGAGAGGGGGACACCTCTCCCTTGTACTCCCTCCCTCTCTCTCCTCCCTCCCTCCCCTTCTCTCCCCTCTCTCCTCCCCTCCTCCCTCCCTCCTCCCCCTCCTCTCTCCCCCCTCCCCCTCTCTCTCCCTCTCCCCTCCCCCCTCTCTCTCTCTCCCCCTCTCTCCCCCCTCTCTCCTCTCTCCCCTCTCCCCCCCATCTCTCCCCCCCATCTCCCCCACTGCCCACCTCACACGAGCATCTGCTGACATCGAAGCATTTTTCGGGAATTGAACCAGTCGTGTGGGCAGATGTCGCCACCGTGTTTCTCTCTCCCCCTTTCCTCTCAGCGACGGCCTCTCTCCTGCCCATCCCGCGGTAAAACTTGCACCTGATGTTGAAGCCCTTGCGTTCACAAGAGCTCCCCCTCTCCCCATACTGACCACACACCGTCCACTACAGGGGGGGAGAGAGGGAGGGAGGGGACAAGGGTGGGAGAGAGGGCAAGGGGGATCCTCGGGGGGGAGAGAGGGAGGGAGGGGACAGTGGGGGAGAGAGGGCAAGGGGGGGATAGGGGGGGGAGAGAGATGATAGGGGAGGGGGGATGGGAAGAGATCAGGGGAGAGAATCACCTGTAGTCCACCCCTCTCCCCCCTCCTCCCTCCTCCTCCCCCTCCCCCCCCTTCCCTCGCTCTCTCCTCTCCCCCCCTGTCTCCCTCCCCCTCTCCCTCCCTCTCTCCCCTCCCCCCCACTCTCCCCCTCCTCCTCCCTCTTTCCCCCTCTCCTCCCCTCCTTTCCCCTCTCCTCCTCCTCCCTCTCCCCCCTCTCCCCTACCTCCTCCTCTCCCCCCCATCCTCCTCCCTCTCCCCCCCTCCCCTCCCTCTCTCTCCCCCCTCTCTCCCTCTCTCCCCCTCTCTCTCTCTCTCTCCCTCCTTCCCTCTCTCCCCCTCTCTCTCCATCTCTCTCCCCCTCCCCCTCTCTCCCCCTCCCCCATCTCCCCCCCCCCCTCCCTCCCTCCCTTCTCCCCCCTCCTCCCTCTCCCTCCCCACCACTCACCTCTCTCCCCCTCTCCTCCCTCTCCCCCTCTCGCTCACTCTCTCCCCCCCCCCCTCTCCCTCTCCCCCCTCCTCCCTCTCCTCCCCTCTCTCCCCCCCTCCCCCCCTCTCCCCTCTCCCCCTCTGCTCACCAGGACAGGGCTGGCCGGTGTTACATAAGTCGTGGTCGTGTGTGGACCCTGGGCAGGGGTGTCCATTGTGCCTGGGTGAGGGGCTATCGCAGGCCCTGTGTCGTTCCAGCCGCCCCACCCCGCACGTCACTGGGCAGGGGGTAGGGGGTGACCAGGCCCCCCAGCTCCCGGCCACTGCACGGAGAGAAACATAGAAACATAGACAATAGGTGCAGGAGTAGAGGCCATTCGGCCCTTCGAGCCTGCACCATTCGCCATTCAATATGATCATGGCTGATCATCCAACTCAGTATCCTGTACCTGCCTTCTCTCCATACCACCTGATCCCTTTAGCCACAAGGCCACATCTAACTCCCTCTTAAATATAGCCAATGAACTGTGTGGCCTCAACTACCTTCTGTGGCAGAGAATTCCACAGATTCACCACTCTCTGTGTGTGTGAAAAAAAAAATGTTTTCCTCATCTCAACTCAGTCCTAAAAGATTTCCCCCTTATCCTTAAACTGTGTGTGACCCCTTGTTCTGGACTTCCCCAACATCGGGAACAATCTTCCTGCATCTAGCCTGTCCAAACCCATTAAGAATTTTTTAAGTTTCTATAAGATCCCCCCCTCAATCTTCTAGATTCTAGCGAGTACAAGCCGAGTCTATCCAGTCTTTCTTCATATGAAAGTCCTGACATCCCAGGAATCAGTCTGGTGAACCTTCTCTGTACTCCCTCTTATGGCAAGAATGTCTTTATTCTTAAACTGTGTGTGTGACCCCTGGTTCTGGACTCCCCCAACATGGGGAACATGTTTCCTGCATCTAGCATGTCCAGTCCCTTAAGTACTTTATATGTTTCTATAAGATATCGTCTCATCCTTCTAAACCCCAGAGGGGGTCAGACAAGAATAGACCCCTCTCTCTCACTCCACCTCCACCTCCCTTCCATCCATCGCCTCCATCTACACCTCACGCTGCCTCGACTCAAGGCCGTGAGTTTATTGTCATGTGTCCCTGTATAGGACAATGAAATTCTTGCTTTGCTTCAGCACACAGAACATAGTAGGCATTTACTACAAAACAGGTCAGTGTGTCCATATACCATGATATAAATATATACGCACATGAATAAATAAACTGATCAAGTGCAAATAACTGAAAATGGGTTATTAATGTTCAGAGTTTTGTCCGAGCCAGGTTTAATAGCCTGATGGCTGTGGGGAAGTAGCTATTCCTGAACCTGGACGTTGCAGTCTTCAGGCTCCTGTACCTTCTACCTAAAGGTAGCGGGGAGATGAGTGTGTGGCCAGGATGGTGTGGGTCTTTATAACCATATAACAATTACAGCACGGAAACAGGCCATCTCGGCCCTACAAGTCCGTGCCGAACAAATTTTTTTTCCCCTTAGTCCCACCTGCCTGCACTCATACCATAACCCCTCCATTCCCTTCTCATCCATATGCCTATCCAATTTATTTTTAAATGATACCAATGAACCTGCCTCCACCACTTCCACTGGAAGCTCATTCCACACCGCTACCACTTTCTGAGTAAAGAAGTTCCCCCTCATATTACCCCTAAACTTCTGTCCCTTAATTCTGAAGTCATGTCCTCTTGTTTGAATCTTCCCTATTCTCAAAGGGAAAAGCTTGTCCACATCAACTCTGTCTATCCCTCTCCTCATTTTAAAGACCTCTATCAAGTCCCCCCTTAACCTTCTGCGCTCCAGAGAATAAAGACCCAACTTATTCAACCTTTCTCTGTAACTTAGTTGTTGAAACCCAGGCAACATTCTAGTAAATCTCCTCTGTACTCTCTCTATTTTGTTGATACTGCCAGCCTTTTTGAGGCAGCGACTGCGATAAATCCCCTTGATGGAAGGAAGGTCAGAGCCGATGATGGACTGGGCAGTGTTTACTACTTTTTGTAGTCTCTTCCTCTCCAGGGCACTCAAGTTGCCGAACCAAGCCACGATGCAACCGGTCAGCATGCTCTCTACTGTGCACCTGTAGAAGTTCGAGAGAGTCTTCCTTGACAAACCGACTCTCCGTAATCTTCTCAGGACGTAGAGGCGCTGATGAGCTTTCTTGATAATTGCGTTAGTGTTCTCGGACCAGGAAAGATCTTCAGAGATGTGCACGCCCAGGAATTTGAAGCTCTTGACCCTTTCAACCATCGACCCGTTGATATAAACGGGGCTGTGGGTCCCCCTCCTACTCCTTCCAAAGTCCACAATCAGTTCCTTGGTTTTGCTGGTGTTGAGGGCCAGGTCATTGTGCTGGCACCATATGGACAGTTGCTCGATCTCTCTTCTATACTCTGACTCATCCCCATCAGTGATACGTCCTGAACAAACCAGACCTCCCTCCCCCACCCCCATCCCCCAGGGCTGACTCACCAGGGCAGAAGGGCAGGGAGGGGCAGGGGCCGGAGTCGACGTCCAGTCCGGGGCAGCTTTGACCGGCGGGGATCACGGAGGGGGCTGGTTGGCTGCAGGTCCGTCTGTGGCTGCGGGAGGGGACTGGTCCCGGCCCGTCTGGACGACAGGTGCTGGTGCAGGGGCCCCACTCACCCCAGGGTGCCCAGGCCCCATGAGCTGCGGGGCAGAGTCACGCTGAGAACACGGCAACACGGCAAGCACACGCAAACATACACCCGTGAGCTGCGGGGCAGAGACACGCTGAGAACACGGCAAGCACACGCAAACATACACCCGTGAGCTGCGGGGCAGAGACACGCTGAGAACACAGCAACACGCCAAGCACACGCAAATATACACCCGTGAGCTGCGGGGCAGAGACACGCTGAGAACAACCTGCCAAGCACACGCAGACAGACACCCGTGAGCTGCGGGGCAGAGACACGCTGAGAACACGGCAACACGCCAAGCACACGCAAACATACACCCGTGAGCTGCGGGGCAGAGACACGCTGAGAACACGGCAACACGCCAAGCACACGCAAATATACACCCGTGAGCTGCGGCGCAGAGGCACGCGGAGAAGCAGACAACACGCCAAGCACACGCAAACATACACCCGTGAGCTGCGGGGCAGAGACACGCTGAGAACACGGCAACACGACAAGCACACGCAAACATACACCCGTGAGCTGCGGGGCAGAGACACGCTGAGAACACGGCAAGCACACGCAAACATACACCCGTGAGCTGCGGGGCAGACACGCTGAGAACACGGCAACACGCCAAGCACACGCAAACATACACCCGTGAGCTGCGGGGCAGAGACACGCTGAGAACACGGCAAGCACACGCAAACACTCTCCCCATAAACGTGTACACGTACCCAAACACGCTTACCCCGCGAGCGCACAGGCATACCCGGCCCCTCCACACGCACACACGCTTCCTCCACATGTGCACACGCCTGCATCCTCATCTGTACATGCACACGCATCCTTCACGCCTCAGCACATGTGAAGAGTGGTGGATGGGGTGGGGGGGGGAGAGGAGGGGTGGGGGAGAGGGGGGGGAGGGGGGGGGAGAGGGGAGGGTGGGGGAGAGGGGAGGGTGGGGGGAGAGGGGAGAGGGGAGGGAGGGGGAGAGGGGAGGGTGGGGGAGAGGGGAGGGGGGGAGAGGGGGGGGGGGGGAGAGGGGAGGGTGGGGGAGAGGGGGAGGGGGGGAGAGGGGAGGGAGGGGGAGAGGGGAGGGTGGGGGGAGAGGGGAGGGTGGGGGAGAGAGGGGAGGGTGGGGGAGAGAGGAGGGTGGGGGAGAGGGGAGGGAGGGGGAGAGGGGAGGGTGGGGGAGAGGAGAGGGTGGGGGAGAGGGGAGAGGGAGGGAGGGGGAGAGGGGAGGGTGGGGGAGAGGGAGAGGGTGGGGGAGAGGGGAGGGGTGGGGGAGAGGGGAGAGGGGGGGGAGGGGAGAGGGGGAGTGGTGGGAGGAGCGGGAGGGTGGGGGAGAGAGGAGGGTGGGGGAGAGGAGAGGGTGGGGGAGAGAGGGGAGGGTGGGGGAGAGGGGAGGGAGGGGGAGAGGGGAGGGTGGGGGAGAGAGGAGGGTGGAGGAGAGGGGAGAGGAGGGTGGAGGGGAGAGGGTGGGGTGACTCACTGGGGCAGATCTGCTGGGTGTTACAGCTCTGACGTTGATCAGCCTCTCCGTGACATCTCCCCCCACAGAGGGGTTGGGGCTGGGTGCAGGTTCGGTGTCTCTCTTGCCCCCCGACAGCACAGGTCACCGAGCAGGGGCCCCAAGGAGTCCAGGAGCTCCAGCCTCCATCCACTGTAACGTACAACGGGGCCACTCGTCAAACAGCAACAGGCCCTTCGGCCCACATCCCCATTTGGGTCGTCAAACTTGAAAGGGTGCAGGGAAAACATAGACAACAGGTGCAGGAGTGGAGGCCATTCGGCCCTTCCAGCCAGCACCATTCGCCATTCAATGTGATCACGGCTGATCATCCACAATCAGTACCCCGTTCCTGCCTTCTCCCCCATATCCCTTGATTCCGTTAGCCCCAAGAGCTAAATCTAACTCTCTCTTGAAAACATCCAGTGAACCGGCCTCCACTGCCCTCTGTGGCAGAGAATTCCACAGATTCACACAACTCTCTGGGTGGAAAAGTTTCTCCTCATCTCAGTCCTAAATGGCCGACCCCTTATTCTTAACTGTGTGTGTGGCCCCTGGTTCTGGACTCCCCCAACATCGGGAACATGTTTCCTGCCTCTAGCGTGTCCAAACCTTTAATAATCTCATATATGTTTCAATGAGATCTCCTCTCATCCTTCTAAACTGCGCAGAGTGTACAAGCCCACAGCCGCTCCACATTCTCTCATCATATGACAGTCCCGCCATCCCGGGAATTAACCTGGTGAACCTACGCTGGGCTCCCTCAATAGCAAGAATGTCCTTCCTCAAATTAGGGGACCAAAACTGCACACAATCAGATTCAGATTCAGATTCAATTTTAATTGTCATTGTCAGTGTACAGTACAGAGACAACGAAATGCATTACTCCAAGGTGTGGTGTCACCAGGGCCCTGTACAACTGCAGAAGGACCTCTTTGCTCCTATACTCAACTCCTCTTGTTATGAAGGCCAACAGGCCAAAACTGCGCACAATACTCCAGGTGTGGTCTCACTAGGGCTCTGTTCAACTGCAGAAGGACCTCTTTGCTCCTATACTCAACTCCTCTTGTTATGAAGGCCAACAGGCCAAAACTGTACACTATACTCCAGGTGTGGTCTCACTAGGGCCCTGTACAACTGCAGAAGGACCTCTTTGCTCCTCTTGTTATGAAGGCCAACATGACATTGGCTTTCTTCACTGCCTGCTGTACCTGCATGTTTGCTTTCAGTGATTGATGAACAAGGACCCCCAGATCCCGTTGTACTTCCCCTTTTCCTAATCCCATGTATTCATATAATTTCATGCATCTTGTGTTTTAGACCAATTTCCCACCTGGGATAAATAAAGTTGATAGGTGTCACCATCAGGTGGCGATCTCCCTTGCCTCTACTCACCTGCACAGCAGGGCTGGTCGATGCAGGAGCGAGCTTGCAGCTTCTCTTCACCGTGACATTCCTTGCTGCCGAGACAGACCCGTCTCCGCTGCTGGACGCCTTCCTTACAGCTGACGGTGCAAGGAGACCACGCCGACCATTCACTCCACTCTGACTCCG
>NW_026576425.1:12500-17500 GCF_028641065.1 Leucoraja erinaceus | reverse complement strand
ACATTGCCTATTGTGAAAGCTGTCATGTGGACATTTTTGAATGTCAAGATGATGTTTTGGGAATCAAAGTATTTTGAAATAGATCACTGAATGAGGCTGATGTGCGGGAAGGAACTGCAAGTGTTGGTTTACACCGAATATAGACGCAAAATGCTGGAGTAACTCAGCGGGACAGGCAGCAACTCTGGAGAGAAGGAGTGGGTCGAGACCCTTCTTCAGACCCATTCACTCCCATCCAGACGTGCTGCCTGTCCCGTGGAGTTACTCCTCCAGTTTGATGACCTGGAAAAGATCATCCACACATTCATCTCCTCCCGCCTAGATTACTGCAACTCCCTTTACACTGGCATCAGCCAATCCTGGCAGAACTCTCTCCACTGGCTCCCTGTGCGGTTCCGTATAAACTTCAAGATCCTCCTCAATGTCTACAAGGCCCTCAATGGGCTTGCCCCCACCCACCTCCAGGCCCCTCAGATCGGCCGACTTGGGGCTGCTGAATATCCCGCGGTCTAGGCATAAGCTCAGGGGCGATCGACCGAGCCTTTGCGGTTGCAGCCCCTAGACTGTGGAACAGCATCATCCCCCTTTCCCATCAGAACGAACAGCCCCCTCCATCGACTCCTTTAAGCCAGGACTAAAGACTTATCTATACTTCCCAAGCCTTTCCTGACGTCCTCTGAGCGAGGGCTACATGTAGTTTGTTTTGTTGTGCTGTTCTTATAACAAATGTGAAGCACTTTGGCCAACGAGAGTTGTTTTTTGTATGTGCTATATAAATAAATGTGACTTAACTCCAGCATCTACAGTCCCATCGCACACTGCCAGGCTCAGATAGAGACTCCTGCGGCAAGGGAGAGACTGTGTTCCATGTGTATACGGGACTATCTGACGGGGGGCTGCTCTTTAGCCCCATGCTCCTGATCTTTGGTTACCCAGTACAGAGGGGGGAAGAGTCGGCTCTACTCTCCTGGGATGGCCGCAGCGGGCGTTTGATGGCCACACCAATGTCGGCTGCCGGCCCGTCCTCTGGGCCGATGGCCGTCCCTGTAGAGGGGCCACAAGCATGGGGACTGTGGCAGTCCAGAGTTCCGTGTGAGAAAGTTCTTCTCATCTCGGTTTTAAAGGATTTCCCTCCCCCTTATCCGTAAGCTGTGACCCCTTGTTCTGGACTTCCCCAACATCGGGAACAATATTCCTGCATCTAGCATGTCCACCCCCTTGAGAATTTGGTAAGTTTCTATAAGATCCCCCCTCACTCTCCTAGAGAGTATAAAACCAAGTCTATCCAGTCTGTTCCTGACATCCCAGGAATCATTCAATACCCAAGTACAATATTTGTGGAATGACCCGTTGTGGCGGGGCTTTAGTGTGGTGTGGTGTATTAGATGTGTAGTTTATGATCCCTAGAGAGCAGGAGCTGGAGGCTGGAGGGAGAGGATGGTTGGTTGGGGGGGGGGGGGGAGGCCATTCGGGCTCTGGCCTCCCCTCCCCCTTCAGTCCTGGAGCAGTAGGTTGGGGTTCTGACAACGTCGGCCTCTGCTCCAGCCCGTCCCAATACCAGGTTGATGCATGGCTTGTTATCAGATCCACTGAACAGCTCACCGTGTCTGAGGCCCATAAAAAAAGAAGCTCGTTAGTCGCGGAGGAGCCCCCCCGTCACTGACCCTTCTTTTGTCCACCCATGCCCCTCCCTACCCCCCTGATCCCCCCTACTTCACCGCCCCCCTCCACAAACCGGGCCAGAAGGCTGCCGTTAGTCGTGGGAGAGCCCCCCTCACATAGAAACATAGACAATAGGTGCTTAGAATTCGGCCCTTCTCAGCCTGCACAGCCATTCAATAGGATCATGGGCCATCCACTACTCATTTCACCTTCTCGCCTACCCCCTGATCCCCTTAGCCACAAGGTCACATCGCCACATCTAACTCCCGCAGAGAGTGTGGCCTCGGACCTTCTGTGGCAGAGAATTCACAGATCACCAGACTCTTGTGTGGGGAAAAAGTTCTTCTCATCTCGGTTTTTCCCCCTTATCAAACTGTGTGGCCCCTTGTTCCTGGACCTTCCCTAACAGCGTGAACAATTTCCTGAATCTGGCCTGTCCAACCCCCTTAAGAATTTTGTATTAACTCACTTACGACCCCCCTTGTCCCCAACTCCCCCCCTCCTCACTCCCCACACCCCGTCCCCTCAACGTGTCCTGAGCCCAGAAGCGGCGTTGTTTGTGTAGAGCCCCCTAGCCACTGGCCCCTCCCCTTGTCCCTGATCCCCCCGCCCTAGTCCCTGATCCCCCCCTCCTTGTCACCGCCCCCCCCTCCTCACCCCCCCCTCCTCCGTCCCCCATCACCGTGTCCTGAGCCCAGAATCTGCTTTGGAGAGGGGCCCCTCGTCACCGAGATCCCCCCTCCTCAATCCCCCTCCACCCTCCCCGCCCCCGTGTGTCCAGGATGAATGGGGTCTAGAGAAGAAGCCAAGATAATATAGATGTGCTGTGTGTTACGGATCCTCAACAGCCAGGTCTGTCTGTCAGTCTGCGGTGTCCAGTCCAGGTGTGTGTGTGTCCAGTGTGTGTTGGTGTGGTTGGGGGGAAGAGAGAGTAGGGACGGTCCCAGACGAATATCATGGGCCACTGAAACCCTCCCTCCCTCTCTGCACCCCCTGTTAACATCGGCTGGCACCTAGGAGCAATGGTTCCCTGCTTATACAGCCAGGCCCCCCCTCACCAAACAAACTGCCCCCATAGAATGGCCGGGAGTCTGAGTCTGACTTTTATGATGACTCCCGAGCCTCTCCCCCGGCCTCCCGGCACTGGCTCTGATTCGTACTCCTATAAGACCACTCTACCCAGAGTCTCTCTCCCCCTCTCTCACTTTCCCGTGGAAGAAATCTATCTCGTTTCAGGGATCTCTATCTCTCTCTCTCTCAAATACTCCCCTAGCTCACTCTATAGTAGACGCTCACTCCCACGATGTAGAGAGCGGGAGTACCCCCCATCAGGAACAGCCAGCCAATCTGGCGATGGTCCTGAGACTCTCTCTCCCCGCTCCCTCTCCTCTCTCAATCCACCCATCTCCCCCCTCTTCTCTAGTGGCGGCTCTCATAAAAAACCTCGGCAAACATGAAGTGGCGAGAGTCGCATGGTGCACCAGCCCACTCAGCTCCCAGACCAAGGAACACTGGAAAAATCCTGTGTGGGGGGAGAGAGACAGAGGCAGGGGTCAAAAAGGGTCAGGTAGGCCAAAAATCCAGCAATCATACACACGATCCCCAAATTCAACAAAACCCAGAGACCACACACACACACACCAGGGGGACACACAGATACCCACTGACCACACAGATACCCCATACCCCACAATCCCCTTGCCACAAGGGCCACACACAACACACCACACACAGGGGACACACAGACACCCTCTGTGTGAGACACCCCCCCCATACCCCCTTGTCACACACCACAGTAAACATCACCCACCACCAGGACCGCACACACTCCCAGACACACACAATCTTCAAATTCTAGGGACACCAGACACCCACCACACACCCCCCCCCCCCCACACACAATGTCACACAAGACAAAAGCGTACACCGACACACACACATCACCTACCCAGAAGTGGAGAGTCCGCACCAACCAGGGATAGAGACCAAGAGAGGGTCAGTGTAGCCCCACACACCCAGGGAGCCCGGAACCACACACATCACCATGGAGGACCAGGGGGTCACACTTTCTGTGGGGAAGAGACAGGGCGAGCGAGGGGGGATTCCCACAATACCCCCCCCCCCCCGAACCAGTGACACACAGGGCTTTTTGACCCCTCCTCTCACCCCCCCCTGAGGAAACCTCTCCACATCTCTCTTCTCCCCTCTATCTCCCCCTCTACCCCCCCCCCACTCTCACTACACCCCCTCTCCCCTCTCTCCCCTCGAAACCCTCTCCCTTCTCTCCCCTCCCCCTCTTATCTCTTCCCACCCTCCTCTCCCCTCCCCTCTCTAGACAACCTCTCTCTCTCTCTCTCCTCCCTCCCCCACACTGACCAGCCCGACCAGCGCTCTGGTTACAGAAGGATCTGGTCCCACGTCTGGCGATGGCGAAGAGGGGTTCCACTGGGAGACGAGGATGGCGGTGATTCCCAGCACACACACGATGACCAGGTAGACGAGGCGTGGCTGGGGCGAGCAGTAGAAGGAGTAGTAGAGCCACGGCACAAAGCTGCCCATGAGGGGCAGAGCAGCGCGATGCCCGAGGTAATCCAGCCTGGGTACAGGGAAGAGGGGCAGAGGTGACAGAGAGAGAGGCATACAGAGAGAGACAGAGAGAGGGGTGAGAGACAGACAGGGGCACAGAGAGACACAGGAAGAGGGGCAGAGACAGTGACACAGAGAGAGAGGGTGAGACCACAGGGACACAGAGACACAGGGAGAGGGGCACAGTGACAGAGACACCCACAGGGAGAGGGGCAGAGACAGTGACAGAGAGAGGCAGGGAGGGGTTACAGAGACAGGGGGCACAGAGACACAGGGAGCAGAGGGCAGAGAGACCAGTGAGAGGGGCAGATACACAGAGAGAGAGGGTGAGACACAGGGGCACAGGGACACAGGAAGAGGGGCAGAGGCAGAGACAGAGAGAGAGGGGCAGAGGCAGTGACAGAGAGAGAGGGTGAGACACAGGGGCACAGAGACACAGAGAGGCAGTGACAGAGAGAGAGGGGAACTAGAGAGAGAGTGACACAGGGGCACAGAGAGGAGGAGGGGCAGACACAGACAGAGAGAGAGAGAGACACAGAGACACAGAGAGAGGGTCACACAGAGACAACAGAGAGGGTGAGACACAGAGAAACAGGGAGGTTGAGACACAACAGAGAGAGGTTTGAGACACAGTGACAACAGAGACTGGGGTGGGGGGGGGGGGGGGCGGCGTAGACATGGGAGGGGGACCCTCACATTCTTCCTCTTTCTCCATTACGCTCTCTCTAACTCCCTCTTTCACTCACACATTC
>NW_026576425.1:0-7500 GCF_028641065.1 Leucoraja erinaceus | reverse complement strand
GTGTGGATACAAGGTCCGCACAGACCAACAGCCCCAGCTACACTAGTCATAGTGTGGATACAGGGTTACAGACCAACCGTCCATGCCCACACCGCCCAACATGCCACAAGCTAGCATAGAGTGATACAATACATACAGCCCAACATGCCCCACCACACGCCCCACACGCCAGTCATACATATCCCTCCAAACCGCCCGCTATCCATGTAACACAGTTTCTTAAAACGTGTATACACCTCCTGGTCTACAGACCAACATGCCCCTCAGCTACACTAGTCCTCTGCAGGGACTTAGAGTGATACAGCGTCCTGGATACAGGGAATATTTCCTTCAGCCCAACTATGTCCCACACCACGCCCAACATGCCCCATTGTACTACGCCATTCCCACCTGCCTTTTACTTACTTGGAAGGGGCCCATATCGTCACTCCAAATCGCTGCCTGCCTGCCTGCCCTAGTCCCATTGTACCTTCGTTTAAAACTAACTGCAGTTTCTTAACAAAACGTTGGGATGGTCCCAGCCTCAACTACCTCCTGCGGCAGCTCGTTCCGTACACCCACCACCCTCTGTGTGGAAAAGTTACCCCTCAGATTCCTATTAAATCGTTTCCCCTTCACCTTGAACCCGTGTCCTCTGCAGGACCTACCTGAGGGGTAAATCTTCCAGTTGCTCAACACCTTAACTCCCCCTCCCATTCCCACACTGACCTCTCTGTCCTGGGCCTCCTCCATTGTAGGAACAGCGTTGAATATTTCCCTTGGGCAGTTTACACCCCAGCGGTATGTATATTGATTTCTCTAGGAAAACTTCAGGTAACCATTGGCGGCCTGCATCGCCTTCAATATGATCTGGGGGATCATCCAATCTATCCTGTACCTGCCTTCTCCCATACCCGATCCCTTTAGGACATATAACTTCGCGTTTTAAACACCTTCTGTGGCAGAGAAACAGACATACTCTTGTATGGGCAATATTTCCTTTCTCTAAAATGATTGTTATCCTCTGTCTTTCACTTCCCATTGTTCTTTGCATCTAGCTCTACAGCGAAGACGTCGTCAATAAGATCCCTCGTTTCTAAAATTATCCTTAATGGATGGATGGATAGTCTGACTAGATGGATGGAGGGATCGATGAGGGCTTGGAGATGGGATATGGATGGATGGAGAAGGATGGATGGATGGATGGAGGGATGGATGGCAGGGATGGGATAGTGGATATTAGATGGGCATGTTGGCTGGATGGAGGATGGACGGATGATGGATCTGGGGATGGATGGATGGAGGTTGGGGAGGGGACTGAAGGGATGGATGGACCTGTTGGTCCGTGACACACTGGAAGGATATCACTCTGGTGTGTGACTGGAGTGGATATGATGGGGCATGGAGGGATGGAGGTGATGGATGTAGAGGGATGGGGATGGATATCCACGGAGGATAGATCATATGGCGTGGACGGAGGGCATATTTTACAATGGGAGGGATGGACAGGATGGATGGGTGGAGGATGGATTGGAGGAAGGGACGATGGATGGTTCGATGGACTGCATCGGACGGGGTATGGATGGGAGGATGGATGGACAATATGATCATGGACTGGAATGGATGATCTGGATGGGATGGATGGATGATGGATGGAATTGGATGGACGATGGACATGTGGATGATCCTGGATACCCGGAGGATCGGAGGGACGGAGGGATCTCATGGATGGAAACCCCTGGGATCCCTGGATTAGCCATGGATGGATGGAGGGACCACATCTAGGACCCCTCTTATGGATGGAGCCAATGAACTGTGTGGGATCTGGAGGGCACTACCTTCTGTGGAGGGAGGATGGAGGGCGGGATGGATGGAGGATTCCACATCGGAGATTCACCATGGGGTCTGGATGAGGATGGGATGGATGTGGATGGAAATGGATGGATGGATGTTTTGGATGGATCCTCTCGGTGGATGGATGGAAGGATGATGGATTCCTTGGATGGATGGATGGAGGGATGGGAATTGTGATGGAGGGAATGGAGGATGGACTGTGAACCCTTGGATGGATGGACTTTTTTGGTTTATGGATGGGAGGGAAATGGATGGATCTTCCTGGATCTATGCCTGTCCAACCCCCGGATAAGAATTTGGTATGGCAGGGATGGATGTTTCTATGATGATGGATGGATCCCCTCTGGAGGATCTTGGATAAATTCTAGGACGAGTACTATGCACGGCTGACGGATGTGGACTAGGATGGATGGATGATGGATGGATTGGATGGATGGATGGAGGGGACGGATGGATGGATGGATGGATGGATGGATGGATGGAGGGATGGAGGGGATGGATGGATGGATGGGGTGGATGGATGGATGGATGGATGGATGGAGGGATGGATGGATGGACGGATGGATGGATGGATGGATGGATGGATGGATGGATGGATGGATGGATGGATGGATGGATGGATGGATGGATGGATGGATGGATGGATGGATGGATGGATGGATGGATGGATGGATGGATGGATGGATGGAGGGATGGATGGATGGATGGATGGATGGATGGATGGATGGATGGATGGATGGATGGATGGATGGATGGATGGATGGATGGATGGATGGATGGATGGATGGATGGATGGATGGATGGATGGACGGATGGATGGATGGATGGATGGATGGATGGATGGATGGACGGACGGACGGATGGATGGATGGATGGATGGATGGATGGATGGATGGGATGGATGGATGGATGGATGGATGGATGGATGGATGGATGGATGGATGGATGGATGGATGGAGGGATGGGTGGGAGGGTGGGGGGGGTGAATGGATCTCGCTGTCCATTGACTGGCGGGGCCGTCAATCACCTGGGGAACCGGCCCCGGTCTGGAACCGGAGGGCGGGACTTGCGTTCCGCGGGCCAATGAGCGCCGGTCTTTGCTCCGAGGGCGGGACTTCCGCTGCGAACGTCTTCCGGTCGAGAGGGGTGGGCGGAACAAGCGCATGATTGGCGGCCGCCTCCACCAAACAGCGCAGGGCAGGGGGGCGGGGCCGGGCCCTTCGGCCAATCACAACCCAGAGCAACAATGAGGGGCGGGACCGCCGTTGAGCGACGGCTGCCTGGACCAATGGGGGAGGTGAGAGCGGTGGGTGATGTCAGCGGGCCGGGCTGCCATTGGCCGGAGGCCATCTCATTGACAAATCTCCAGGCCGGGGTTTTGGCGGGAAGTCGACCCATTTTAAACTCGGCCCGAAACGTTGCCTATTTCCTTCGCTCCATAGATGCTGCCGCACCCACTGGGTTTCTCCAGCATTTTAATCTCAAGTTTGCGTACGACACAACCCTGACTGGAGTTTTTCTCATCTCAGGCCTAAAAGATTTCCCCCTTATCCTTAAACTGTGTGACCCCTTGTCCTGGACTTCCCCAACATCGGGAACAATCTTCCTGCATCTAGCCTGTCCAACCCCTTAAGAATTTTGTAAGTTTCTATAAGATCCCCCCTCAATCTTCTAGATTCTAGCGAGTACAAGCCGAGTGTATCCAGTCTTTCTTCATATGAAAGTCCTGACATCCAAGGAATCCGTCTGGTGAACCTTCTCTGTACTCCCTCTATGGCAAGAATGTCTTTCCTCAGATTAGGAGACCAAAACTGTACGCAATACTCCAGGTGTGGTCTCACCAAGACCCTGTACAACTGCAGTAGAACCTCGTTTTCAAGAAGGAACTGCAGATGCTGGAAAATTGAAGGTACACAAAAATGCTGGAGAAACTCGGCGGGTGCAGCAGCATCTATGGAGCAAAGGAAATAGGCAACGTTTCGGGCCGAAATGTAGAACCTCCCTGCTCTAATACTCAAATCCTTTTGCTATGAATGCTAACATATGCATAAATACAGATCAGATCAGTGTGACCATATACCATACAATATATATATACACACATAAATACACAGATAAAGTGCAATAGGCTGTTATAGTTCAGGGTTTGTTTGAGGTTGAGTTTAATAGCCTGATGGCTGTGGGGAAGCAGCTATTCCTGAACCTGGATGTTGCAGATTTCAGGCTCCTGTACCTTCTACCAGAGTGTATACAAGCCCAGCCGCTCCATTCTCTCAGCGTATGTCAGTCCTGCCATCCACAATACTCCAGGTGTGGTGTCACCAGGGCCCTGTACAACTGCAGAAGGACCTCTTTGCTCCTGTATTCTGAGTCATTTTCAGACAGGTCTGAAGAAGGGTCTCGACCCGAAACGTCACCTATTTCCTTCGCTCCATTGATGCTGCCTCGCCCGGAGTCAATTTCCAGACAGGTCTGTCTACCTTGTCACCCAAACGTCTCCCCTTTATCCTTCGCTTCACTCAATATTCCCCCTTTATCTATCCCGAAACTCAATATTCTCCCCCTTTATCTGTCTACCTTGCATTCAATATTCCCCTTTATCTATCTTTAACTCAACATTCCCCCCTTTATCTATCTTTCACTCAATATTCACCCCTTTATCTATCTTTCACTCAATATTCACCCTTTATCTACCTTTCACTCAATATTCTCCCCTTTATCTACCTTTCACTCAATATTCTCCCCTTTATCTACCTTTCACTCAATATTCCCCCCTTTATCTATCTTTCAACTCAATATTCTCCCCTTTATCTATCTTGCATTCAATATTCTCCCCTTTATCTACTTTTAACTCAATATTCTCCCCTTTATCTACTTTTAACTCAATATTCACCCCTTTATCTATCTTTCACTCAATATTCACCCCTTTATCTATCTTTCACTCAATATTCACCCCTTTATCTACTTTTAACTCAATATTCACCCCTTTATCTATCTTTCACTCAATATTCCCCCCTTTATCTATCTTTCACTCAATATTCCCCCCTTTATCTATCTTTCACTCAATATTCTCCCCTTTATCTATCTTTCACTCAATATTCCCCCCTTTATCTATCTTTCACTCAATATTCTCCCCTTTATCTATCTTTCACTCAATATTCCCCCCTTTATCTATCTTTCACTCAATATTCCCCCCTTTATCTATCTTTCACTCAATATCTATCTTTCACTCAATATTCTCCCCTTTATCTATCTTTCACTCAATATTCTCCCCTTTATCTATCTTTCACTCAATATTCTCCCCTTTATCGCGTATCTATACACTGTGGACGGCTCGATTGTAATCATGGACAGCCTTTCCACTGACTGGATCGCAGGCAACATGAAAGCCCTTCACTGTACCTCGGTAAACGGGACAATATTGAACTAAACTAAATGAATCTCACATTCCTCAGTGGCCGGTGGATCTTCTGGCCTCCTTCATCACTCTCTGTGACTCCTCCAGGTTAGGTGTTGACCCCTAGACGCCACCTCCGCTGCTCGCTAGTCGCTACAGCCTCTGTCTTTGAAGCTGCCCTCACCCCGTTGCTGGCCATCCAGCCATCCTGGAGGGACCCGAGGAGAGAGGGAACGGGGGAGAGGGAGGAGATGGAGGGGAGAGAGGGAGGAGAGTGTGAGAGGGAGAAGGGGGAATGAGAGAGGGGGAGTGTGTGAGGGGGAGGGAGAGAGGGAGTGTGAGTGAGTGATTAAGTGAGAGGGAGAGTAAGGGAGAGAGTGAGGGGGACAGTGTGAGTGAGGAGGGGGAATGAGAGAGGGCAGGGGGGGGGTGAGTGAGAGAGAGTGTGAGGGGAGGGGAGAGAGGGAGTGTGAGGGGAGGGGGGTAGTGAGGGGGAGATGGAGGGGGAATAGTGAGTGAGGGGAGAAGGGGTAGTGAGTAAGGGGGAGAGTGAGTGGGGCAGTGTGAGTGAGGAGGGGGAATGAGAGAGGGCAGGGGGGAGAGTGAGTGAGAGAGAGTGTGAGGGGGGGAGAGAGGGAGTGGGGTAGTGAGGGGGAGAGTGAGGGGAGAATGTGAGGGGGAGTGAGTGAAGGGGAGTGAGGGGATGAGAGAGGGTATGAGGGGAGGGGAAGATTGAGTGAGGAGAGGGGGGAGTGGTGTGAGGGTGTGAGGGGAGGGGGTAGTGAGTGAGGGGGAGGATGAGTGAGGGTGTGAGAGGGAGTGGGGGGAGGGGGTAGTGAGTGAGGGGAGGATGAGTGAGGGTGTGAGAGGGAAGGGGGCGGGTTCTGAGTCAAGGTCCCGCCCCCCTCCCGCTCCCATTGGCGGAGCCGCCGCTCCCACCGTTGACCGACAGCCCGCTCGACCAATAGCAGCCGCCGGCCGCCCGCCGTGATGAAACTATCGATAATAACTCGAGTTCCCCGCATCGGCCGCCGCTCAGGCTCCGTCCCCGCCGCCGCCGCCCGGGTCCCCGCGGATCCGCGTCGTTTTCGCGTCGAGTGTGAGGTATTTTAAGGCTTTTTCTGTCTGATTTCGTTTTCGGTCCGGGGTCGGATGAGTGACGGGGGGCTGGGCCAATGGGCGCTTGCCTAGGGGGCGGGATCAACAACTGGGCCAATGGGCGGAGGGAGTCGGGCCGAGGGCGGGTTTGTCGCTGAGTGACGGATGATTGGCCAATGGGTGCCGTCTATAGGGGCGGGATCCGCGGTTTTAGTCCAATGGGAGGACAGGACGCGGCTTCACAGCTGCGTGACAGGGTTCAGGACCAATGAGAACCGGTCTGGGGGCGGGACCAGGGGATCTGGTCCAATGGGAACCTGTTAAAGAGGCGGGATCAGGGGTGTGGGCCAATGGGAGCCTCGTATGGGCGGGTTGACCGATGAGTGACGGAACTGTGGGCCAATGGGGGCTGGTCTAGTGGGCGGGATCCGCGGTTGTGGGCCAATGGGAGCCGGTGTTGGGGCAGGTTCAAAGCTGAGAGACGGGGCGCTGGGCCAAGGGGTAGAGCTTGTCTAGGGGGCGGGACGTGGGGTGTGGGCCAATGGGAGCCGTGTGGGGGCGGGATGACCACTGAGTGACGGGGCTGTGCGCCAATGGAAGCTGGTCTGGGGGGCGGGACCAGGGGTGTAGGCCAATGGGAGCCGTGTGGGGGTCGGGAACGACCGAAGAGTGACGGGAGCTGTGGGCCAATAGGAGCCGTATGTGGGCGGGTGACTGATGAGTGGTGACGGAGCTGTGGGCCAATGGAGTCTGGTCTAGTGGGGGGCGGGATTCCGCGGTTGTGGGCCAATGGGGGCCGGTGTTGGGCAGGTTCACAGCTGAGAGACGGCGCGCTGGGCCAATGGGAGCTTGTCCTAGGGGGCGGGGGCGGTGGGGTGTGGGCCAACGGGAGCCGCGTGGGGGCGGGTGGCCACTGAGTGACGGGGCGCTGGGACCAATGGGGGCGCCCTCCCGTGTGGGGCGGGATTCTCACTGAGTGACGGGGCGCTGGGCCAATGGGGGCCGTGAGGGGGCGGGATGATCGCTGAGTGACGGGCGCGCTGGGCCAATGGGGGCCGTGTGGGGGCGGGATAGTCGCGGAGTGACGGGGCGCTGGACCAATGGGGGCCGTGTGTGGGCGGGATTCTCACTGAGTGACGGGGCGCTGGGCCATGGGGGCCGTGAGGGGGCGG
>NW_026576424.1:40000-103148 GCF_028641065.1 Leucoraja erinaceus | reverse complement strand
GAATAGAAAACATAGAAATCATCGAAACGTAGAAATTTAGGTGCAGGAGAGCCATTCGGCCCTTCGAGCCGCAACCCATTCAATATTGATCATGGGCGCTGATCATCCAACTCAGTATCATGTTCCTGCTTCGCTCCATTAGAATTTTGGATGACGGAGCGAGTTGTTGTTGAAATATATAGTTTGTTTTAAGGATATGAGCGAGTATGAGTCTTTACTGTTTCCTCCACAGGATGCTGTCTCACCGCTGCGTTTCACCAGCATTTTTGTTATCTTCGATGTTCCAGATCTCAGTCTTCTTAAACGACTAATCAAATCTATAATCTTCTGTAGAAAATCCAGACTGATGAATTTTACAAGGGATTATACACAGTGTCGTAAAGGAAGTGGATACACTAAAAAAGATTTCACTAACGAGATTAGATGGGTGAATAAGTAGCAAATTCAATCCAATTCTGCATTTGCAATGTCGGTGAGTTGACTGTGGAGTGATAGAATCATAGAAACATAGACAATAGGTGCAGGAGGAGACCATTCGGCCCTTCGAGCCAGCACCGCCATTCATTGTGATCATGGCTGATCGTCCCCAATCAATAATCCGTGCCTGCCTTCTCCCCATATCCCTTGACTCCACCAGCCCCTAGAGCTCTATCTAACTCTCTCTTAAATCCATCCAGTGACTTGGCCTCTACTGCCCTCTGATGTTAGCCAAAGAAATATTGATCTGTTGAACCCTGGATGAAGTGTCGCTAGAAATTAGTGGGGAAGCAGACATTGCTAATAGATCAAATTATGGGAGACTTAACAGGTATTTAATTAATCAAACTGCACTTAATTCCCCGAGTAGGTGCTTTTTATTTCATTTTAGTCATGATTTTGGGCCAATGTAATTTTGGAGAAACAAAATAAATGATCTGTGTGTGGGCTGGAGAGATGGCTGAGTGACAGAGGACGTGACATAGACAATAGGTGCAGGAGGAGGCCATTCGGCCCTTCGAGCCAGCACCGCCATTCAATGTGATCATGGCTGATCATCCCATATCAGTACCCCGTTCCTGCCTTCTCCCCATATCCCCTGACTGCTATATTTAAGAGCCCTATCTAGCTCTCTCTTGAAAGTATCCAGAGAACCGGCCTCCACCGCCCTCAGACTCACCACTCTCTGTGTGAAAAAGTGTTTCCTCGTCTCCGTTCTAAATGGCTTACTCCTTATTCTTAAACTGTGTGGCCCCTGGTTCTGGACTCCCCCAACATCAGGAACATGTTTCCTGCATCTAGCGTATCCAAACCCTTAATAATCTTATATGTTTCAATGAGATCGCCTCTCATCCTTCTAAACTCCACAGAGTATACAAGCCCAGCTGCTCCATTCTCTCAGCATATGACAGTCCCCGCCATCCCGGGAATTAACCTGGTGAACCTACGCTGCGCTCCCTCAATTTCCCTCAAGAGACTTCTACTCTGGCAGATGGAACAGAGACGAGAAACGGCAAAAACAACACCGCGGCGCAGCGGTAGAGTTGCTGCCTCCCAGCGCCAGAAACACGGGTTCCATCCTGACCTCAGCTGCTGTCTGTACGGAGTTTGTACAGACAAAAATGCTGGAGAAACTCAGCGGATGAGACAGCATCTATGGAGCGAAGGAATAGGCGACGTTTCGGGTCGAGACCCTTCTTCAGACTGATGTGGGGGATGGGGGAGAGGGAAGCATTCATAACAAAAGGATTTGAGTCTAGGAGCAGGGAGGTTCTACTGCAGTTGTACAGGGTCTTGGTGAGACCACACCTGGAGTATTGCGTACAGTTTTGGTCTCCAAATCTGAGGAAGGACATTCTTGCCCTAGAGGGAGTACAGAGAAGGTTCACCAGATTGATTCCTGGGATGTCAGGACTGTCTTATGAAGAAAGACGGGATAGACTCGGCTTGTACTCTCTAGAATTTAGAAGATTGAGGGGGGATCTGATAGAAACTTACAAAATTCTTAAGGGGTTGGACAGGCTAGATGCAGGAAGATTGTTCCCGATGTTGGGGAAGTCCCGGACAAGGGGTCACAGTTTAAGGATAAGGGGGAAATCTTTTAAAACCGAGATGAGAAAAACATTTTTTACACACAGAGAGTGGTGAATCTGTGGAATTCTCTGCCACAGAAGGTAGTTGAGGCCACAGTTCATCGGCTATATTTAAGAGGGAGTTAGATGTGGCCCTTGTGGCTAAAGGTATCAGAGGGTATGGAGAGAAGGCAGGTACAGGGATACTGAGTTGGATGATCAGCCATGATCATATTGAATGGCGGTGCAGGCTCGAAGGGCCGAATGGCCTACTCCTGCACCTATTTCTATGTTTTCTATGTAGAAGAAAAAAGAAGTGTACGGAGCTTGTACATTCTTCCCGTGACTCCGTGGGTTTTCTCCGGGTGCTCCGGTTTCCTCCCACACTTTAAAGGTGTACAGGTTTGCAGGCTAATTGGCTTGGGATGAATGTCAAAAATTGGGGCAGATGGGACTAGAAATGGGGTACTGCAGATACGGGTTACTGCACAAATGGATAGAGTGCTGGAGTAACTCAGCGGGTCAGGCAGCATCTGTGGAGAACATGGATAGGTGACATTTCACAGAGTGCTGGAGTAACTCAGCGTGTCAGGCAGCATCTGTGGAGAACATGGATAGGTGACGTTTCACAGAGTGCGGGAGTAACTCAGCGGGTCAGGCAGCATCTGTGGAGAACGTGGATAGGTGACGTTTCACAGAGTGCTGGAGTAACTCAGCGGGTCAGGCAGCATCTGTGGAGAACGTGGATAGGTGACGTTTCACAGAGTGCCGGAGTAACTCAGCGGGTCAGCAGCAGCATCTATGGAGCTAAGGAAATAGGCAACGTTTCGGGCCGAAACCCGTAGGGGTTTCGGCCCGAAACGTTGCCTATTTCCAGAAGGATTTCGGCCCAAAAAGTTGCCTATTTCCTTACCTCCATAGATGCTGCTGCTGCAGCATGTGTCATAACAAATCAGTACATTTGGGTCAAGACCAGCGTCTGTGGGAAAAAATTTCATGGATAGCCTGTGCTGAGTTACTCCAGCATTTTGTGTCTATCTTCGGTGTAAACCAGCATCTGCAGTTTTCTGAATCTGCAGTTCGGTTTCCCGACTGCGCATGCAGTCATAGGTCACTCGCGATACACATTCTCGGCAGCTGAGCTGCTGCGCGCGTGCAGACCTGCATTTCATCTGTAGTCAGGATCGAACCGTGGGCTCCGTGTTGAATTGCTTCTGGTCCGTCCCCGTCCCCTCCCCTCCCGAACATCCCATCCCTGTCCGGGGGTGGCCGGAGATGTCCGGGGTGACCCTGGACTGACGGGACTCTGGCCCGGAGCAGTGGAGTCAGTGCTCCTTCTCTGCGCCGGCTATAAGGAGAGGCCACCACTGCTCCGGGCCGGTGTCCCGTTAGTCTCGGATCACCCCGGACATCTCCGGTTGCCCCCGGACAGGGACGGGACGCTCGGGGAGGGGACGGGACGCTCGGGAGGGTACGGGACGCTCGGGAGGGCAATTCAACAGCGCTAGCAGCGCCGGAGACCCGGGTTCGATCCTGGCTACGGATGAAACGCAGGTCCGTACACACGCAGCAGCTCGGCTGCCGATAATGTTTTCCGCCAGTGACCTTTGACAAATCCCATGGTGGCTCCTTGCGTAGCCGCCTTTGCGAGATGCCCGCCGTGCCGTTCTGTGACGCGGAGAGGCGCGTACTGTACAGGCTGCTCCTGCACGCCCCCCACTTCCTCGCCCTCGCCTTCCGTCCAGACACACCCTGGCGGCCCGTGCCACCACCTGACGAGGGGAGCGGTCTCCAGTGGAGGTCTCTCTACACGGGAGTCCTCCCCCTTTACATCGGGGACCTGGGGTGGAGAGTGTTGCACAAAGCCGTGGCCTGTAACGGGTACTTGAGCCGGTTCACGGACTCTTCCCCTGCTTGTCATTTCTACGGTGAGGAAGAGACCGTGTTCCACGTGTACATAGAGTGTGAGAGGTTGCAGCCACTGTTCGAGTATCTGAAGGGGGCTACTCCTCAAGTATTGGCTACATTTTAGTCCAACGCTATTAATTTATGGGCACCCGGTACAGAGGGGGGGGGGGTCTGTCTCCCTGTCGGTCTGCTCCTGGGCCTGGCCAAGATGGCCATTGGCGGGTCCAGGCAGCGGGCAGTCGATGGCCACACAGCGGTCAGCTGCATGCCCCTTCTCCGGGGTTATGTCCGTGTCCCTGGAGAGGGAACACACACACACACACGCAGCGTCTACGAGGCCTTCTGTGGACGCTAGTCACCGCGGGATGTCGAATGTATTGTTGATATAAATGTGAAATATTCAATTTGATAACTTTCTTTGTAAAATGCCAACATAGACATTCTTTGATCGTGTTACTGCTTTGTATTTTTGTTCGTTCTGAATAAAAGCATTTTGTACGGGAGGAAAACATATTTTTTTAAATGACTCCTTGCGTTTTTCGGAATACCGAACTCGCTTATTGGGATAGGGTGCTATCCCGCAATGGGGGGAAGGGACTCGGACTGTACCCGTTGCGGTGGATATTAAAGACTGTGATCTCTCGTTTCTCAGGCGCTAAGTTCCCCATCAAATGGACGGCGCCGGAGGCAGCGTTGTACGGGCGGTTCACCATCAAGTCGGATGTCTGGTCGTTCGGCATCCTGCTGACGGAGCTGGTGACGAAGGGGAGAGTCCCCTACCCAGGTGAGGAGCGCCCTCATCCCGGGACCTCACGCAAGGCTGGCCTCTCCCCGACCTCTCCCCCTCGCCCCGCCCCGACAAAAACCCGACATGGCGCAGCGGTAGATTCGCAGCCTCACAGCGCCAGAGACCCGGGTTAGAAACATAGAAACATAGACAATAGGTGCAGGAGGAGGCCATTCGGCCCTTCGAGCCAGCACCGCCATTCAATGTGATCATGGCTGATCATCCCCTATCAATACCTGCCTTCTCCCCAAACCCCTTGACTCCACCAGCCCCTAGAGCTCTATCTAACTCTCTCTTAAATCCATCCAGTGACTTGGCCTCCACTGCCCTCCGTGGCAGGGATTCCCACAAATTCACAACTCTCCGGGTGAAAAAGTTTTTTCTCACCTCGGTTTTAAATGGCCTCCCCTTTATTCTAAGACTGTGTGGCCCCTGGTTCTGGACTCGCCCAACATTGGGAACATTTTTCCTGCATCTAGCTTGTCCAGTCCCTTTTCCAGCCCAGTTCCAACCTGCTGCGGAGCTGGCTGTACCCAGGATAGACACAAAGAGTGCTGGAGTAACTCAGCGGGCCAGGCAGCTGCATCTCTGGACAGAAGGAATGGGTGACGTTTCGGGTGGAGACCCTTCTTCAGACAGAGTTTGCACCTTCTCCCCGTGACCTGCGTGGGTTTTCTCCGGGTGCTCCGGTTTCCCCAACACACTCCAAGGACGTGCAGGGTTTGTAGGTTAATTGGCTTTGGCAAAATACTGAATCGCTTTTAGCTTGTGTAGGATAGTGTAGGTTTTCTCTGAATTCTTCAGTTCCCCCCCCCCCCCCCCCACTCGTACATGTTCCCGATGTTGGGGGAGTCCAGAACCAGGGGCCACACACAGTTTTAGAATAAGGGCTAAGCCATTTAGAACGGAGACGAGGAAACACTTTTTCTCACAGAGAGTGGTGAGTCTGTGGAATTCTCAGCCTCAGAGGGCGGTGGAGGCCGGTTCTCTGGATACTTTCAAGAGACACTAGAGGCAGGAAACATGTTCCCGATGTTGGAGGAGTCCAGAACCAGGGGCCACAGTTTAAGAATAAGGAGTAAGCCATTTAGAACGGAGACGAGGAAACACTTTTTTCTCACAGAGAGTGGTGAGTCTGTGGAAATTCTCTGCCTCAGAGGGCGGTGGAGGCCGGTTCTCTGGATAGAAACATAGAAACATAGACAATAGGTGCAGGAGTAGGCCATTCGGCCCTTCGAGCCTGCACCGCCATTCAATGTGATCATGGCTAATCATCCAACTCAGTATCCTGTACCTGCCTTCTCCCCATACCCCCTGATCCCTTTAGCCACAAGGGCCACATCTAACTCCCTCTTAAATATAGCATTGAGGATATTTTCAAGAGATAGGGCTCTTAAAGATAGCGGAGTCAGGGGATATGGGGAGAAGGCAGGAACGGGGTACTGATTGGGGATGATCAGCCATGATCACATTGAATGGCGGTGCTGGCTCGAAGGGCCTCATGGCCTACTCCTGCACCTGTTGTCTATTGTCTATTGTCCTCCCCCCAGGATTTCCGCCCATGTGCCTGCGCTTGGGTACATATCCCTCCAACCGATCTCTCCCTCTGAACCCCGCCACAGCTGACTCTCGCCCTTGTGTCCCCCCCCCCCCCCCCCCCCTCTCCGGCAGGTATGAATAACCGCGAGGTGCTGGAGCAGGTGGAGCGGGGATACAGAATGGCCTCTCCGCAAGACTGCCCCAGCTCCCTGCACGAGCTGATGGTCCAGTGCTGGAAGAAGGACCCGGAGGAGCGGCCGACATTCGAGTACCTGCAGGCGTTCCTGGAGGACTACTTCACGGCCACTGAGCCTCAATACCAGCCCGGGGACAACCTGTGAACTCTGGCCCCCGGGCCGACCCCGGCCCCCTCACCGCACGGTGGGCGCTTGTATGGACACCAATCCTGGCTGACCTCCTCCAGACACTGGTGGCTTCTCGTGCCAAGGCCCCAAACGCCCGCACAGGCCTTTTCAAAATGGCCGCCTTGGCAACTAGGACCAAGGCTATTTTTTTTAAATCGTTCCGAATGTTAGTATTGTATAATATTGTTTTAAAAAGAAAACGATGGAATTGCCATCTCTAAAATGCTACTTAACGCTGAGAAGCCCCTCCCCCCCCCCCCCCCCCCCCCCTTCCCTCCACCCCACCCCCGTTCATCGAGGGGACGAGTCGTGGACTTTACGCGCTGCCACAACGCTGGTGAACTTCGTGAACTTCCAGAAGATTCTTTGCACGAACGTTCGGCTCTCTTGGCCACTGTGCGCTGAGAACCTCGCAGTGATGAGATGGACTCTCTGTTTTGCCCCTCATCAACTCCCCCCCTCCCCCTCTCCTCTCCCCTCTCCCCTCCTCTCTCCCTCCCTCTCCCTCCCTCTCTCCTTCCCTCCCTCTCCCCCTCTCTGCTTCCCTCCCTCTCTCTCTCTCCCTCCCACTCCACCTCTCTCCCTCACTCTCTCCTCCCATCCCTCTCTCTATCCCTCTCACCCCCTCTCCCCCTCCCTCTCTCCCTCCCCTCCCTCTCTTATCCCTCCATCCCATGCTCTCTCTCCCTCTCTCCATTTAGATCTCTCCTCCCTCTCTCTCCTCTCTCCATCTCTCCCTCCTCTCTCCCCTCTCTCTCTCCAACTCCCCTCCTCCCTCTCTCCCTCTCCCCCCTCTCTTTCTCTCTCTTTCTCTCTCTCTCCCACCCTCTCTCCCTCTCGCCTGTCTCTCTCTCCCTCTCTCTGCCTCTCTCCACCCCTCTCTCTCTCTCCCCTCTCCTCCATCTCACACGTGTGTGTGTGTACGTGTCTCTCTCTCTCTCCCTCTCTCTCTCTCTCCCTCTCTCTCTCCCTCCCTCCTCTCTCTCTCTCTCTCTCTCCCTCCCTCTCCCTCCATCCCTCTCTCCCTCTCTCAATCCGTCTCTCTCTCTCTCTCTCTCCTCTCTCTCCTCCCCTCTCTCCCTCCATCTCTCTCTCCCTCTCTCCCTCCCTCCCTCCCTCTCCCTCCCTCCCTCCCTCCCGACCTTCCTCCATCTCTCCCCCTCCCTCCCTCCATCTCTCCCCTCTCCTTCCCTCTCTCTCCCTCCCTCCATGTTCACCTCTTGTCATGACTGAGCCACTCAGAAGCTGCCACACAGCACGGAAACAGGCCCTTCAGCCCACCTTGCCCCTGCCAGCGCATGCCCCATCCACACAGGTCCCACCCGCCCGTCTTTGGCCCACATCCCACTAAACCTGTTCTATCTACGTACCTGTCTAACTGTTTCTTAAACGTTGGGATAGTCCCAGCCTCAACTACCTCCTCCGGCAGCTTGTTCCATACACCCACCACCCTCTGTGTGGAAAAGTTACCCCTCAGATTCCTATTGAATCTTTCCCCCCTCACCTGAAACCTGTGTCCTCTGGTCCCCGATTCTGGACATGAGGGGCTGTGCATTCACCCTATCCACTCCCCTCATGATTTTGTACACACCACTATCAGATCACCCCCCTCATCCTCCTGCGTCAGGGTATCCCGAGTTCGATCCTGACCTCGGCTGCTGCCTGTGTGGAGTTTGCACGTTCTCCCCGTAACCTGCGTGGGTTTGCTCCGGATTCCCCTCACATCCCATAGATAGACGTGCGGGTTTGTAGGTTAAATCCTCCCTGTGTAAATTGCCCCCTTGCGTGTGGGGAGTGGGTGGGAAAACTTCGGACTATTGTGTGTGTGTGTGGACGGGCGATCGATGGCCGGCACGGACTCGGTGGGCCGAAGGGCCTGTTTCCCTTGCTGTGGTTGTCGCTGGCTGAACTGGGCTAAAGAGAGAGCCCCCCCCCCATCATTCCAGAACGCCCCTTGTACGCCTAACGTCCCGCTATGGATTTTTTCTATGCCGTTCTACATGCAGTTTAGTTTATTGTCACGTGTACCGAGGTACAGTGAACAGCTTCTGCCATATGTTTTGTTTAAGAGGGAACTGCAGATGCTGGAGAATCGAAGGTTACACAAAAAAGCTGGAGAAACTCAGCGGGTGCAGCAGCATCTATGGAGCGAAGGAAATAGGCAACGTTTCGGGCCGAAACCCGGAAGGGTTTCGGCCCAAAACGTTGCCTATTTCCTATAGTGGAGATTGCTCAACGTTGCCTATTTCCTTCGCTCCATAGATGCTGCTGCACCCGCTGAGTTTCTCCAGCTTTTTTGTGTAAGCTTCTGCCATATCCCTGCCATATCTTCCCTGTGCATCCAGAGATATCATGAAGGATTACTACGACGAAAAGCTTACTAAGCACTCAAAGACTCTGACCGCAGATGCACAGAGGAGCGAACCTTTTCCTCCAGTTTTCTTGTTTCCTGGTGGAGTCCGAACGTTGGATTCTTGGAGTTTGTACATTTTAACCAGGTAATGCCTCTGGAAAGATATTTCTTCCCCCTCCTCCTCTCCTCCAGCCACTCACCGTGAAGCTGACCTTTCAGCTGCCTTCACAGTGGGGATGTTGCAGCCAGCCTCTGCACCCGTCGACATTTCTCATCGCCATTTGATTTTCCTAACCCACTATCTCTTGTCATTTTCAAAAACCAGTGTAATAAAGATCTTGCCCTGCTCTGGAATTGTTCATCCCGCATTTAAAATGAGATGTGTGCGTGTGGATAAATATACATGACATGGAATACACACACCAGGTCAGCTCAGTGCAGTTTAGACACTAGACAATAGGCCAGCAATCACCCACTCACACTAGGGCCAATTAACCTGCAAACCTGGACATCTTTGGGATGTGGGAGAAAACTCACGCAGGTCACAATCAGACAATAGACAATAGGTGCAGGAATAGTTTCGACCTCCGAGGTCACCGCCAATGACAATTAAATTGACTCATGACTGATCAGGTCCCCAGGAGTAGGCCACTACCTTCTCTAACATATCCCCTGACTCTTTATCTTTAGTTATCTAGCTCTCTCTTGAAAGCATCCAGAGAACCGGCCTCCACCGCCCTCTGAGGCAGTCATTTCCCAACTCACAAGGGGCGTTGTGGACCAGAGGAAAGAGGTTCAAGGTCTCCGTTCAAAATGGAGAACTTTAGACAATAAACAGTGTGACCCCTGGTTCAGGACTCCCCCAACATTCGGGAACATGTTTCCTGCCAGCGTGTCCAAACCCCATTAACAATCTGATCATTTCATGAGATACCCTCTCATCCTTCTAAACTGCCAGAGTGTACAAGCCCAGCCGACTCCATTCTCTCAGCATATGACAGCTCCCGCCATCCCGAAAATTAACCTTGTAAACCTACCTGCACTCCCTCAATAGCAAGAATTCCACAGACTCAAATTAGGGGACCAAAAAGTGCACACAATACTCCGTTGTGGTCTCATTAGGGCCCTTACAACTGCAGAAGGACATCTGTTTGGCCCCTGGTTCTCGATTCCTCCCCATAAGTTCAGTCGGTGTAGTTTAGTTTCTCAAGCCCCCCTCGGTCGTGGCTGACCTGACCATGGGTGTCTCCAGGGTTGGAGGACGCCTGTGCGTGACTTTGTTTAACGTGGGGAGACTGTTGCACAGACAGCCACCCCACGGTCCTTGACAGATCTGGGTCGGGATCCAGTGGCATGGAGTCCAAGACGACCGGAGACCCTTTTCTGCTGCAGCCTTCATCCGCCTTCCCAGCCCTTGTGACGTTAGCTCCACTAAACCAGCCTACGTCTGCCGCTCCCCACAATTGAGGTCTTGGTTGGATCCTCTTTGTCAGAGTCCAAACCTCGACCTTACCGCCATGGGTGGTCTCACCAGGGCCCTGTTCAAACTCCAGACGGACCTCTTTGCTCTCAGGATCTCTTGTTATGTCCACACAGTGTAGTTTCTCCACCACAACAAGGTGACAATCCACGGACCTTATTAATGGGTGTTTCCAGGTGTGGAGGACGCCTGTGCGTGACTTTGTTTAACGTGGGGAGCTTTTGCACAGTGCTAACCAGTCAGCCTTGACAGATCATGGGTTAGGATCCAGTGGCCACAGAGTCCAATACAGGACAGTATCGACCCTAATGTTGAATACAGGTAAAGCCAGGAAAGTCCCTTCACCCATCCCAGTTCTCCCACCTCCACTAACTGTCAGACTACATTCTCCTCCCCTGTTCCACCCCCTGCCCTGACATCAGTCTGAAGAAGGGTCTCGACCCGAAACGTCCCCCTCGACCTTCTCTCCAGAGATGGCCCTCACCCGCTGAGTTAGCTCCAGCGGCATCGCTCTCAGTCCCATCTCAGGTCCCACCTGCAAGCGTTTGGCCCATGTCCCAACATACCTGTCCTATCCACGTACCCGTTTCATTATCAGTTTAGTTTATTGTCACGTGTGCCGAGGTACAGTGAAAAGCTTCTGTTGCGTGCTAACCAGTCAGCGGAAAGACAACACATGATTACAACTAGAACCATCCTACCACAACTAGAGAGCAGTGCTGAACTACTATCTACCTCATTGGTGACCCTCGGACTATCATTGATCGGACTTTGCTGGCTTTACCTTGCACTAAATGTTATTCCCTTATCATGTGTTTAAGAAGGAACTGCAGATGCTGGAGAATCGAAGGTACACAAAAAAGCTGGAGGAACTCAGCGGGTGCAGCAGCATCTATGGAGCGAAGGAAATAGGCAACGTTTCGGGCCGAAACCCTTCTTCAGACTTCCCTTATCATGTGTCTGTATGCACTGTAAATGATTCCATTGTAATCATGTGTTGTCTTTCTACTGACTGGTTAGCACGCAACAAAGGCTTTTCACTGTACCTCGGTACACGTGACAATAAACTAAACTAAACGGAACTATTTGCTATGGGGCTGTCCCACTTAGGTGATTTTTTCGGCGACTGTCACAGTCGTAGCAGGTGGCCGAACAAGCAGCGACTGGACCCCCCCTCTACGAAAATGTCTACGACAGCCTATCACCTAGTCGACGGCAAGCTACCGACAACCAGCGACCTATTAGGACGTCCACCCAGGGTACTGTCCGATTCACCAATCCACCCTACTCTATGTTCCATGACTATCGTGACTCTGACTGATTGGCTCCATCTTTGGGGCGCGACACTTTTTCTCACAGAGAGTTGTGAGTCTGTGGAATTTTCTGCCTCAGAGGGCGGTGGAGGCCGGTTCTCTGGATGCTTTCAAGAGAGAGCTGGATGGGGCTCTTAAAGATAGCGGAGTCAGGGGATATGGGGAGAAGGCAGGAACGGGGTACTGATTGGGAATGATCAGCCATGATCACATTGAATGGCGGTGCTGGCTCGAAGGGCTGAATGGCCTCCTCCTACACCTATTGTCTATTGCGACTATGAGGGAGATGAGGAGGGTGGTGAATCTGTGGGCATCTTTGCCACAGACGGCTGTGGAGGCCAAGTCAGTGGATATATTTAAGGCAGAGACAGTCACAGTGCCCTCCATAATGTTTGGGACAAAGACCCATCATTTATTTATTTGCCTCTGAACTCCACAATTTCAGATTTGTAATAGAAAAAAAATCACATGTGGTTAAAGTGCACATTGTCAGATTTTAATAAAGGCAATTTTTATACATTTTGGTTTCACCATGTAGAAATTACAGCTGTGTTTATACATAGTCCCCCCATTTCAGGGCACCATAATGTTTGGGACACAGCAATGTCATGTAAATGAAAGTGGTCATGTTTAGTATTTTGTTGCATATCCTTTGCATGCAATGACTGCTTGAAGTCTGTGATTCATGGACATCACCAGTTGCTGGGTGTCTTCTCTGGTGATGCTCTGCCAGGCCTGTATTGCAGCCATCTTCAGCTTATGCTTGTTTTGGGGGCTAGTCCCCTTCAGTTTTCTCTTCAGCATATAAAAGGCATGCTCAATTGGGTTCAGATCGGGTGATTGACTTGGCCACTCAAGAATTGACCATTTTTTAGCTTTGAAAATCTCCTTTGTTGCTTTAGCAGTATGTTTGGGATCATTGTCTTGCTGTAGAATGAACCACTGACCAATGAGTTTTGAGGCGTTTGTTTGAACTTGGGCAGATAGGATGTGTCTATACACTTCAGAATTCATTATGCTACTACCATCAGCAGTTGTATCATCAATGAAGATAAGTGAGCCAGTACCTTCAGCAGCCATACATGCCCAGGCCATAACACCCCCACCACCATGTTTCACAGATGAGGTGGTGTGCTTTGGATCTTGGGCAGTTCCTACTCTCCTCTATACTTTGCTCTTGCCATCACTCTGATATAAGTTAATCTTCGTCTCATCTGTCCACAAAACCTTTTTCCAGAACTGTGGTTGATCTTTTAAGTACTTGGCAAACTGTAACCTGGCCGTCCTATTTTTGCGGCTAACCAGTGGTTTGCAACTTGCAGTGTAACCTCTGTATTTCTGTTCATGAAGTCTTCTGCGGACAGTGGTCATTGACAAATCCACACCTGACTCCTGAAGAGTGTTTCTGATCTGTCGGACAGGTGTTTGGGGATTTTTCTTTATTATAGAGAGAATTCTTCTATCATCAGCTATGGAGGTCTTCCTTGGTCTGCCAGTCCCTTTGCAATTAGTAAGCTCACCAGTGCTCTCTTTCTTCTTAATGATGTTCCAAACAGTTGATTCTGGTAAGCCTAAGGTTTGGCTGATGCCTCTAACAGTTTTATTCTTGTTTCTCAGTCTCATAATGGCTTCTTTGACTTTCATTGGCACAACTTTGGTCCTCATGTTGATAAACAGCAATAAAAGTTTCCACAGGTGACGGAAAGACTGGAGGAAAGACTTCTTCTTCTTCTATATAGTGTTTTTTGGCGGTTGGCAAACAACTTTTTTGGTGCATTACCGCCACCAACTGGCATGGAGTGTGGATCAAACAACACCATTACATATTCTAATAACCAATATCGTTCCGAACAAATTGGTTACCCTAAGAAAAAGCATCAGGATTTGATAACACTTATATGAACTCCCTTGCAAAATATCTACCAAATCAAATTGTACTCCTTCTTTTCTGAACTGCTCACTCATCCGTCCTCTCTCCTCCTCATACCTCTCACAATGTACAATGACATGCTCTATCGTTTCCTCTTGCCCACAGTATTCACATCTGCCTGTATTATGCTTGCCCGTTACAAAAAGTGTACTGTCCAGAGCAGTGTGTCCAAATCTAATTCTTGAAATCACTGTCTCCTCTTCTCTGTTCTTTCCTGCACATCTCATCTCTCCCACTTTTGGAGGAAAGACTAGGTACTGAGAGCTCTCTTATACCTGCATTAAGGAGGCAATTAAACACACCTGAGCAATTACAAACGCCTGTGAAGCCATGTGTCCCAAACATTATGGTGCCCTGAAATAGGGGACTATGTATAAACACAGCTGTAATTTCCACATGGTGAAACCAAAATGTATAAAAATGGCCTCTGTAAAAAAAATATATTTGAAGCATTTGGACAAGTATTGGTTTAAGGTAAGAGGGGAAAAGTTTAAAGGAGATGGGAGGACCATGTTTTTTACACAGAGGGTTGGTGGGTTACTGGAATGGTGGTGGATGCAGATACCATAGTGGTGTTTGAAAGGCTATCAGATAGGCGCATGGATATGCAGGGAATGGTGGGATATGGATCACGTGCAGGCAGATAACAGTTGGCCTTGGCATCATGTTTGGCACAGATATTGTGGGCCGTAGGGCCTGTTCCTGTGCTGTACTCTTCTATGTTCTGGGAGAGGGGCAAGATTTATTCAGAACCTGAGGGGCAACTTTTTAACATGGATGTGGATGTATAGAATGAGCTGCCAGAGGAGGTAGTTGAGGCAGGGACTATCACAACATCTAGTTGTGGGGCCTTGTGCAGATGGGGCACGTTGGTCAGTGTGGGCAAGTTGGGCCGAAGGGCCAGTTTCCACTCTGTGTGGCTCTATGACTCTAGACTTGGACAGGTACATAGATGGGGATGGTTTAGATGGATATGGGCCAAACGTGGGTACATGGGACTAAATCAGATGGGGCAGGTTGGTTGGTATGAACTTGTTGGGCCGAAGGGCCTACTTCTGTGCTGCATGACCCTATGAGTCAATGGATATGGGCCAAATATAGACAAAACGGGACTAGCTTAGATGGAGCATCTTGGATGGTATAGACTAGTTGGGCTGAAGGGTCTGTTTCTGTACTGTATGAGTCTGAGTCGATGGATATATGCCAAATACAGGCGTATGGGACTAGCTTAGATGGGGCTTGTTGGTCGGCATGAGCAAGTTGGGCCGAATGGCCTGTTACCATGCTGTGTGATTCTATGACTCTTAGAAGGGGCCCCCTGGACAGTATGTATGAGTTGGGTCGAAGGGCCTGTTACCATGCTGTGTGATTCTATGACTCCTAGATACTCCAAGACTCCTAAAGGGGAGGCTATTTAGGACTGAGGTGAGAAAAAACGTTTTCACCCAGAGAGTTGTGAATCTGTGGAATTCCCTGCCACAGAGGGCAGTGGAGGCCAAGTCACTGGATGGATTTAAGAGAGAGTTAGATAGAGCTCTAGGGGCTGGTGGAGTCAAGGGATATGGGGAGAAGGCAGGCACGGGTTAGTGATTGGGGACGATCAGCCATGATCGCAATGAATGGCGGTGCTGGCTCGAAGGGCCAAATGGCCTCCTCCTGCACCTATTTTTTAATGTTTCTATGTTAGATCGGACATGTTACATGGCATGGATGAGTTGGGCCGAAGGGCCTGTTTCTGTGCTGCATGACCCTGAGTCTGTGACACTTGGATGGGGCACCTTGAACAGTATGGATGAGTTGGGCAGAAGGGCCTGTTTCTGTGTCGTGTGACTCTAGGAACCAGCTGTGTCTCTGTGTACTATAGTTATTAGTCGGTACAACATTGTTTGTGTGTCTTGGGTCCCGTGAAGCAGCGCCCAGACAGATTGTTTCTGGCTCAGCCTGAAGTCAGAGACAGCTACAATTTCACATCGAGTTACAAGACAGGTGATTATGACATTTGTAATATTTGAGAAGGAACTGCAGATGCTGGAAAAAGCGAAGGTAGACAAAGATGCTGGAGGAACTCAGCGGGTGGAGGCAGCATCTATGGGGCGAAGGAATAGGTGACTATTCTACATCGGTGAGACCAAGCGTAGGCTTGGCGATCGCTTCGCCCAACACCTCCGCTCGGTTCGCAATAACCAACCTGATCTCCCGGTGGCTCAGCACTTCAACTCCCCCTCCCATTCCCAATCCGACCTTTCTGTCCTGGGCCTCCTCCATGGCCAGAGTGAGTCCCACCGTAAATTGGAGGAGCAGCACCTCGTATTTCGCTTGGGTAGTTTACACCCCAGTGGTATGAACATTGACTTCTCCAATTTCAGGTAGTCCCTGCTTTCTCCCTCCTTCCCCTCCTCCTCCCCAGCTCCCCCACAGCCCACTGTCTCCGCCTCTTCCTTTCTTCTTCCCGCCCCCTCATCCCCTATCAGTCTGAAGAAGGGTCTCGACCCATATAACCATATAACAATTACAGCACGGAAACAGGCCATCTCGGCCCTACAAGTCCGTGCCGAACAACTTTTTTCCCGTAGTCCCACCTGCCTGCACTCATACCATAACCCTCCATTCCCTTCTCATCCATATGCCTATCCAATTTATTTTTAAATGATACCAACGAACCTGCCTCCACCACTTCCACTGGATACTCATTCCACACCGCTACCACTCTCTGAGTAAAGAAGTTCCCCCTCATGTTACCCCTAAACTTCTGTCCCTTAATTCTGAAGTCATGCCCTCTTGTTTGAATCTTCCCTACTCTCAAAGGGAAAAGCTTCCCCACATCAACTCTGTCTATCCCTCTCATCATTTTAAAGACCTCTATCAAGTCCCCCCTTAACCTTCTGCGCTCCAGAGAATAAAGACCTAACTTGTTCAACCTTCCTCTGTAACTTAGTTGTTGAAACCCAGGTAACATTCTAGTGTTCTAGACCCGAATCGTCATCTATTCCTTCGCTCCATAGATGCTGCCTCACCCCTGGTTCTGGACTCCCCTAACATTGGGAACATGTTTCCTGCCTCTAGCGTGTCCAAACCCTTAATAATCTCATATGTTTGAATAAGATCCCCTCTCATCCTTCTAAACTCCAGAGTGTACAAGCCCAGCCGTTCCACAGAGAGTGGTGAATCTCTGGAACTCTGCCACAGAGGGTAGTTGAGGCCAGTTCATTGGCTATATTTAAGAGGGAGTTAGATGTGGCCCTTGTGGCTAAAGGGATCAGGGGGTATGGAGAGAAGGCAGGTACGGGATACTGAGTTGGATGATCAGCCATGATCATACTGAATGGCGGTGCAGGCTCGAAGGGCCGAATGGCCTACTCCTGCACCTAATTTCTATTCTCTCCGCATATGACAGTCCCGCCATCCTGGGAATTAACCTGGTGAACCGACGCTGCACTCCCTCAATAGCAAGAATGTCCTTCCTCAAATTAGGGGACCAAAACTGCACACAATACTCCAGGTGTGGTCTCACTAGGGCCCTGTACAACTGCATTAAGCTAAATGTTAACCCATATTGGTGGCACAGAAGGGCCTGGTCCTGAGCTGCACTGTTTCATGTTCGGCCCCAACATGTAAAGCACAAACCACATGGCTCACTAGAGAACAAGTGTCCACAAATAACTTTTACTCGTGTCGGAAGGATGCTGGTTTGCACCGAAGATATGCTGGCGTACCCCAGCGGGACAGGCAGCATCTCTGGGGAGAAGGAATGGGTGATGTTTCGGCTCCAGATCCTTCTTCCGATAAGCCGGCATCTGCTGTTCCTTCCTCTACCTTCAACTTAGTGGTCACTTTAGACAATGGACATCCGGAATGTGTGAGGCTGCTCCATCTAGTGTAAGGGGGGGGGGGTGAGGGAGAGAGAAGGAGAGAGGGAGGGAGAGGGGGGAGACAAAATTGTGTGTGTGTAAGAGTGTTAGTGTGTGGTGGTCGCTGGAGGGAGAGAGGAGGGGGGAGATGTTTCCGTGCTGTATCTCTATTTTAAACTGGGCAAACACATATCAGCATTTTATGACCAGAAATATTGAGCTGTCAGGATGTTTAGGGTGGAGAGTGTTCGGCCACTGTTTCCTGAAATGAACAACATCCTGTAATTGCAGCAACATACTAGCCTTCTGTGGAACTCATTGGAGACCCTCGGACTTATCTGTGATCGGACATTACTGGAATTAACCTTGCACTTAGTGTTGTTCCTGTTATCCTGTATCTGTCCACTGTGGACGGCCTGACTGTAATTACATAGACTACAGACAATAGGTGCAGGACCTTTCTGGAAGTGGCGGCGCTGTTAACAGCTGCGGCTCGCCTGCAGTCAGTCTGTCTTTACTTTGTGTTGTTGTTTTTTTGTCTTGTTTTGGCTAAGTTTTAGTTTATTAGGTTGTGTTATTGGGGGAGGGGGGGATGTTTTTTTGTCTCTTCCTTCTGGGGGGGAATGCAACTTTCGTGTCGTATCCCCCTTCTCTGCCTCCGTCTGCGCTGAGGCCTAATGGCGGAGCTGGCGGTCTCCAACCTGCGACCGACCTCGAGGCTCCAGAGCCAGCCAGGACTCACCAACGCGAGGCTGGCCGTCTTCAGGGCCGAGGCAGCGGTGGCCCGACTCGCTGAAGCGGCGTTCCAGCTTTCGGCAGCGGCCCGGAGCTGATGCAGCGGGACTCGGAGCTGATGCAGCGGGACTCGGAGCTGAGACTGCGGGACTCGGAGCTGATGCAGCGGGACTCGGAGCTGATGCAGCGGGACTCAGAGCTGAGGCTGTGGTGGAGCGGAGCGGAGTGGAGACAGTGTTCCGGCTTTCGGCAGCAGCGACATCACCACGGAGGTCCGCTGGACTGGAGAGCGGCATCTCCGGCCTGGATCGACCGCCTCAGCGCGGAGGGAGAACAAGGAGGGAAAGGACAGAGGGACTTTTACCTCCATCACAGTGAGGATGTGCTTGGTGAACTCACTGTGGTGGATGTTAATTTGTGTTTATTGTATGTTTTGTTATTTATTATTATTGTGTATGACTGCAGGCAACATAATTTTGTTCCGACCGAAAGGTCTGAATGACAATAAAGGAATCAAATCAAATCAAATCAAATCAAATCAAATCAGGAGTATATCCTGGACAATAGGTGCAGGAGTAGGCCATTCTGCCCTTCGAGCCAGCACCGCCATTCAATGTGATCATGGCTGATCATCCCCAATCAGTACCCCGTTCCTGCCTTCTCCCCATTTCCCCTGACTCCGCTATCTTTAAGAGCCCTATCTAGCTCTCTCTTGAAAGTATCCAGAGAACCGGCCTCCACCGCCCTCTGAGGCAGAGAATTCCACAGACTCACAACTCTCTGTGTGAAAAAGTGTTTCCTCGTCTCTGCTCTAAATGGCTTACCCTTTATTCTTAAACTGTGGACCCTGGTTCTGGACTCCCCCAACATCGGGAACATGTATTGTCGTTCCGCTGACTGGTTAACACGCAACAAAAGCTTTTCACTGTACCTCGGCACAAGTGACAATAAACTGAGCTCAAACTCAGATTTGAACCCAGGGGTATGAATATTGATTTCTCTAATTTCCAGTAACCCTTGCATCCCCCTCTCTCTCTCTCTCCGCCCCCTCTCCCACCCTAGTCATCCTGCTGGTTTCACTGTTCGTACCCCTTCGTTATCACTTTTTCCACAACCAACAATGGACCATTGTGGGCTCCACCTTCCTTGAGTCATCGGTGATTTTTTTCCGAACCTTTCCATACCGCTGCACGGTGGAGCAGCGGGTGTTGCCTTACAGTGAACGCAGCGCCAGAGACCCCGGTTCGATCCCGCCTACGGGCGCTGTCTGTACGGAGTTTGCATGTTCTCCCCGTGACCCGCGTGGGTTTTCTCCGAGATCTTCTGTTTCCTCCCACACTCCAAAGACGTGCAGGTTTATGGGTTAATTGGCTTGGTCAAAGTAAAAATTGTCCCTAGTGGGTGTAGGATAGTGTTAGTGTGCGGGGATCGCTGGTCGGCACAGTCCCGGTGGGCCGAAGGGCCTGTTTCCGCCCTGTGTCTCTAAACTAAACTAAACCTATAGTTTCCCTCTCCCCTGACTCTCAGTCTGAAGAAGGGTCTCCACCCGAAACCTCACCCATTCCTTCTCTCCAGAGATGCTGCCTGTCCCGCTGAGTTACTCCAGCACTCTGTGTCTGTCATCGGTGTGAACCAACATCTGTAGTTCCTTCCTGCACATCTGTCGAAGGGCCCGTGACCTTCCCTGGGCAACAATATCAGGACGTTGCCAAGACTCCAGGGCCTGTGCTTCATTTTAGTTTAGTTTATTGTCATGTGTACAGTGAAAACACTTTAGACTTCAGAGATACAACGCAGAAACAGGCTGTTTTGGCCATGGGCAGAAATCCTGGGTAGACAAGGGAGACACACCCCCCCCCCCCCCCCCCCCCCCCCATGTTTTGTAATCCGGACTTTGAAATTCGGTGAAAAAAAAATCTATTGAGATCTCCGCTTTCCTCGAGACAGTCGGGGTGTCACTGTTAACGGCTTGTTCAATGTCTCTATTAACATCGTATTAACACGATGTGTCACCAATTGTGTTTTGACCTTCAAGTACTACCGGAGGTATTCACGGAGAATTTCTTAAATCTCTCTGATGCGGGTACAGTTACCATTTGAACTAATTGGATGTATTGGTGGATGGGAAAGATTTAAACAGGTAGGTATTGGATTTAAACAGGTAGGTATTGGATTTAAACGGGTCAGGACATTAAGGGCTTCGGTCGAACGGGTTTCCTGGCTGGCTTGCAGGTCACTCACGATATTAAGTATGTTTTTCCCATCTCTCTCTCTTCTCCCCCCCCCAAGGTTGGTTCTTCTGTTTGCCTTTATTTGCTTCAGTGATATTTATCACACTATGATCCATGGTAGCTTTTGAAAGATTCAAGCGGATCTCTGACGCTTTATCAGGGCTGAATGGCAGATCACAATGAATGGCGGTGCTGGCTCGAAGGGCCGAATGGCCTCCTCCCGCACCTATTTTCTATGTTTCTATGACCTGTTCGCGGGGCCTTTCATCGCCCGGCACGGCTTAAAATCAATCTGCTGCATCGAGGCGATCGACGCTCCCGCTGTTGAAGCCCCCGCCTTGCGATGAAAGGCCCCACCAACGGGCCGATCGAAGCCCCGCGATTCGGGGCGGACGAAGTCGCTGTTGCCGGAGTTCGGAGTCGGTCACCAAACAAGTCAACTCCCGGTGTTACCGTCCACAGGATCCACGGCCGAAGCCTCGCGCGTGTGTGTGCCCGGCCACCAAGAAAAGTGGTGGTGACGTTTCACAGAGTGCTGGAGTAACTCAGCGGGTTCAGGCAGCATCTGTGGAGAACATGGATAGGTGACGTTTCACAGAGTGCTGGAGTAACTCAGCGGGTCAGGCAGCATCTGTGGAGAACATGGATAGGTGACGTTTCACAGAGTGCTGGAGTAACTCAGCGGGTCAGGCAGCATCTGTGGAGAACATGGATAGGTGACGTTTCACAGTGCTGGAGTAACCACCCCCAGGCAGCGCGTTCCAGGCACCCACCACCCTCTGTGTAAAAAAAACCTTCCCCCGCACATCCCCTATTAACTTCGACATCTCACCTTAAAGTCCTGTGCTCTCCACTCCGTGAGAAAGGTTCTGATTGTCTCCTCAATCTACAGTATGCCTTTCATTAATTTACTATGCTTCTACATGGTCTCCCCTCAACCTCCAGCTTACAAACCCTGTGCAGAGATACAGCTCAGAGATAGATACAGCACAGAAACAGGCCCTTCGGCCCACCGAGTCCGACCAGTGATCACCTCGTACAGCAGTTCTAACCAACACACTAATGAATGAATGAATAAGTTTAGCGGGTGCAGCAGCATCAATGGAGCGAAGGAAATAGGCAATGTTTCGGCCCGAAACGTTGCCTATTTCCTTCGCTCCATAGATGCTGCTGCACCCGCTGAGTTTCTCCAGCTTTTTTGTGTACCTTCGATTCTCCAGCCTCTGCAGTTCCTTCTTAAACACGAATGAATAAGTTTGTTGGCCAAGTATTCACATACAAGGAATTTGCCTTGGTGCTCCGCCCGCAAGTGACAACGTGACATACAGTGACAGTTAGGAATGACACACAAAACATTAAACATTAATAATAAAACATTATTGATTAAACATGAGAATTATATAAAACACCAGAGCAAAGGGAGGCTACAGATTTTTGGCTGCTGAGTAAAGCAACTACTCGTGGATAAAAACTGTTTTTATGTCTGGCTGTGGCAGCTTTGACAGTCCGGAGTCGCCTTCCAGAGGGAAGTGATTCAAAGAGTTTGTGGCCAGGGTGAGAGGGGTCAGAGATGATCTTGCCCGCTCGCTTCCTGGCCCTTGCAGTGTACAGTTCATCAATGGAAGGAAGGTTGCAGCCAATAACCTTCTCTGCTGATCGGACAATTCGCTGCAGCCTCCAGGTGTCGTGCTTGGTGGCTGAGCCAAACCAGACCATGATGGAGAAGGTGAGGACAGACTCTACGATGGCCGTGTAGAATTGGACCATCATTGCCTGTGGCAGATTGTGCTTCCTCAGCTGCCGCCGGAAGTACATCCTCTGTTGTGCCTTTTTGACTGTGGAGTCGATGGTAGCCCCCCACTTAAGGTCCTTGGAGATGATGGTTCCCAGGAACTTAAAAGACTCCTTTTCCTCCAAGGAACTTAAAAGACAAGGGACAAATTACAGAGCCAATTAACCTACAAACCTGTACGTCTTTGGAGTGTGGGAGGAAACCGGAGCAACTACACCACTACGCCATTGTGCTGCCCTAGTCTTAGACATTTCCACTCTAGGGGAAAGGTTCTGAGCGTCTACCACATCTGTGCCTCTCACCATTTTATATACATCAGGTCTTTCTTGCTATTGAGGGAGTGCAGCGTAGGTTCACCAGGTTAAATCCCAGGATGGCGGGACTGTCATAGAATGGAACGGCTGGGCTTGTACACTCTGGAATTTAGAAGGATGAGAGGGCATCTCATTGAAACATATAAGATTGTTAAGGGCTTGGACACGCTAGAGGCAGGAAACATGTTCCCGATGTTGGGGGAGTCCAGAACCAGGGGCCACACAGTTTAAGAATAAGGGGTAAGACATTTAGGACGGAGACGAGGAAAAAAAAAGGAAATTGAAAAAAATGAGAATATAATTCTCTGCCTCAGAGGGCGGTGGAGGCAGGTTCTCTGGATGCTTTCAAGAGAGAGCTAGATAGGGCTCTTAAAGATAGTGGAGTCAGGGGATATGGGGAGAAGGCAGGAACGGGGTACTGATTGGGGATGATCCTGCCTTCGAAGTGCTGGCTCGAAGGGCCGAATGGTCTACTCCTGCACCTATTGTCCATAGCCTATTGTCATCCCTCAGCCTCTGACCAAACTGAGGCAATGTAAAAACTCACTTCCAATGAATTACTGCCGTCTAACACCACAAATAGCTTGACATTCCACACGACTCTCTGCGTGACCTCTGCCTCCTCTGTTTAATGTGGAATAAACATCTTGCGGGTAAGTTTCTCAACACATTTCAAGAGGTAAACATGACTTAAGAGCATGCTGTTCATTCAGATCACATTTATACTCTAATATATCGTGGAAAAACACGCAAGTCTTTCATCAGATTATGACTGGATAATCAAGGGGGTTGAAATATTGAAGCAGAAACAAGGAACTGCAGATGCTGGTTAATGCATAAAAAGACAGGAGTGCTGGAGTAACTCAGCGGGTCAGGCAGCATCTGTGGAGGACATGGATAGGTGACGTTTCACAGAGTGCTGGAGTAACTCAGTGGGTCAGGCAGCATCTGTGGAGCTAAGGAAATAGGCAACGTTTCGGGCCGAAACCCGTAAGGGTTTCGGCCCGAAACGTTGCCTATTTCCAGAAGGATTTCGGCCCGAAATGTTGCCTATTTCCTTAGCTCCACAGATGCTGCTGCACCATAACTCAGCGGGTCAGGCAGCATCTGTGGAGAGAAGGAATGGGTGACGCTTCTTTAGACTGTGAGTTTGGAGAGGGTGTAAAGAGATACAGAAGGGTATGGTGTGAAGCCAACAGATCAAAGAGGATGTTGATAAGGAAAAGTAGAATGATTCGTTGTCACCTATCCATGTTCTCCACAGATGCTGCCTGACCCGCTGAGTTACTCCAGCACTCTGTGAAACGTCACCTATCCATGTTCTCCACAGATGCTGCCTGACCCGCTGAGTTACTCCAGCACTCTGTGTTTTTTTGTACATTTAAAATACATCTGGGTGGTCACGGTGGTGCAGCGGGTAGAGTTGCTGCCTCACAGCGCCAGAGACCCGGGCCAGAGAGCATCCTGAGTACGGGTGCTGTCTGTGCGGAGTTTGTACGTTTTCCCCGTGACCTGCGTGGGTTTTCTCCGGGTGCTCCGGTTTCCTCCCACACTCCTAAGACGTGCAGGTTTGTAGGTTAATTGGCTTGGTGTAAAGTGTAAATTGACCCCAGGATAGTGTTAGTCAGCATGGAGTCGATGGGCAGAAGGGCCCGTTTCCGTGCTGGATGACTCCATGACTCAAAACCATAATTAATTCTGCAGAATTTTGTGTTGATCTAAGTTCTGGACAACCGTTCTTCGTTGTTTAAGTCAGTAGGATGAGTCATTTTGGAGTTTATTTATTCAATTTAAAGGTCTTGTAACTGGCGTGAGATGTGGTCCTCGAGAAGTGTAACCACACTCCTCACAGAGTCTTGAGCAACTCATTCATGCTGTAAGGAAATGCATCTCATCTTTCCATGATGAGGCTATTGACTGTGGCCATTCATCCCAACTCGACCCTCCCGGCCAACATGTCCCATTCTTGCTATTGAGGGAGTGCAGCGTAGGTTTACAAGGTTAATTCCCGGGATGGCGGGACTGTCATATGCTGAGAGAATGGAGCGGCTGGGCTTGTACACTCTGGAGTTTAGAAGGATGAGAGGGGTTCTCATTGAAACATCTAACATTATTAAGGGTTTGGACATGCTAGAGGCAGGAAACATGTTCCTGATGTTGGGGGGAGTCCAGAACCAGGGGCCACACAGTTTAAGAATAAGGGGTAAGCCATTTAGAACGGAGACGAGGAAACACTTTTTCTCACAGAGAGTGGTGAGTCTGTGGAATTCTCTGCCTCAGAGGGTGGTGGAGGCCGGTTCTCTGGATACTTTCAAGAGAGAGCTAGATAGGGCTCTTAAAAATAGTGGAGTCAGGGGATATGGGGAGAAGGCAGGAACGGGATACTGATTGGGGATGATCAGCCATGATCACATTGAATGGCGGTGCTGGCCCGAAGGGCCGAATGGCCTGCTCCTGCGTCTATTGTCTATTGTCTGTCTACAAATAGTTCAAATACTTCAGATAGCCCTTGCTTTCCCTCTCTCTCCATCCACTCCCCCTTCCCAGTTCTCCCACTAGTCTGACTGTCTCCGACTACATTCTATCTCTGTCCCGCCCACTCCCCTGACATCAGTGTGAAGAAGGGTCTCGTCCCGAAATGTCGCCCATTCCTTCTCTCCAGAGATGCTGCCTGTCCCGCTGAGTTACTCCAGCACTCTGTGAAACGTCACCTATCCATGTTCTCCACAGATGCTGCCTGTCCCGCTGAGTTACTCCAGCATTTTGAGTCTGTGTCCCATCTACACTAGTCCCACCTGCCTGGGTTTGGCCCATATCCCTCCATACCTGTCCTATCCATGTACCCGTTTCAGTCTCAGATTAGTTTAGTGTCACGTGTACCGAGGTACAGTGAAAAGCTTCTGTTGCGTGCTAACCAGTCAGTGGAAAGACAATACATGATTACAACCGAGCCGTCCACAGTGTACAGATACATGATAAAGGGAATAATGTTTAAAGCATAATAAAAGTTCATTAAAGTCCAATCAAAAAAGAGAAAGTAAAAAAAAACTTTATTGGTGATCCTCAGACTGTCTATATTCGGACTTAATCCTGTATTAAAAGTTATTCTATTCATCCTGTATCTGTACACTGTGGACGGCTCGATTGTAATCATGTATTGTCTTTCCGCTGACTGGTATAGCTTTTCACTGTACCTCGATACACGTGACAATAAACTCAACTAACGGCCACAAGAAGGGTCTCGACCCAAAACGTCACCTATCCATGTTCTCCACAGATGCTGCCTCACCCGCTGAGTTATGGTGCAGCAGCATCTATGGAGCTAAGGAAATAGGCAACTTTTCGGGCCGAAATCCTTCTGGAAATAGGCAACGTTTCGGGCCGAAACCCATAAGGGTTTCGGCCCGAAACGTTGCCTATTTCCTTAGCTCCACAGATGCTGCCTGACCCGCTGAGTTACTCCAGCACTCTGTGAAACGTCACCTATCCATGTTCTCCACAGATGCTGCCTGACCCGCTGAGTTACTCCAGCACTCTGTGAAACGTCACCTATCCATGTTCTCCACAGATGCTGCCTGACCCGCTGAGTTACTCCGGCACTCTGTGTGTGTGTGTGTGTGTGTGTGTGTGTGTGTGTGTGTGTGTGTGTGTGTGTGTGTGTGTGTGTGTGTGTGTGTGTGTGTGTGTGTGTGTGTGTGCGCGTGAGAGAAAGCGTGAGAGAGAATGTGAGTGGGAGAGAGTGTGTGAGAGTGAGAATAAGCATGGTAGTGGGTGTATGTGTGTGTGGGAGTGTGTGAGTGGAAGAGTGTGAGAGAGTGTGAGTGTGAGAGGGAGAGTCAAGTCAAGTCAAGTTAAAAAGACACACAGAAGCCACATAATCTATAAAAACATATACTTCTCTAGAACTAAAAAGGACAAAAAATGCCTAAAACCCTATATGAAGGGGAAAGCGAGAGCATTGTCAATTACACAAACCCTATATAAACAGTGTCGATTGCATTGTAAATTGCACAGGCCCAGGAGACAATATAATGTAATATAATATGATGTGCTATGAGGTAGGTCAGGACATCAGTTCATTTTGTTTTGGCCAAGAGTGTCACTATGGCAGGGAAGAAGCTCTTAAACAAAGCGTGTTCTGTTTGTGACGATGCTGTCTGCTCGTCTGTGCCTGAGTTTTTGTGTTTGAGCAGGGAGTGAGCTGGATGTAGTGTGTCTCTGATGATTCTCTCTGCTCTTTTTTGACAGCACCGTGTATAGATTGTATCCATGGAGGGGAGTTCAGTTCTGATAATCCTCTCTGCAGTCTTTATGACTCTTTGCAGAGCCAGGATTCCTCTCTGTCTGTGTGGTGTTTCCATACCACACCGTGATGCCTGTGGTGAGGATGCTCTCGATCAGTCCTTTGTTGGCCTGGGTGAGAGGGCCACAGTGCAGACCAGCAAAGATAGTCCGAGGGTCTCCAATGAGGTAGATAGTAGCTCAGGACCGCTCTCTGGTTGTGGTTGGATGGTTCAGTTGCCTGATAACAGCTGGGAAGAAACTGTCCCCGAATCTGGAGGAGACAAATCTGAAAAAAGGTCTCGACCCGAAACGTCACCTATACCTTCGCTCCATAGATGCTGCCTCACCCGCTGAGTTTCTCCAGCATTTTTGTCTACCTGAATCTGGAGGTGTGTGCGTTTTCACATTTCTGTACCTTTTGCCTGATGGGAGAGGGGAGAAGAGGGAGTGGTCGGGGTGATAGGAAGGATGTCAACAAAATAGAGAGAGTACAGAGGAGATTTACTAGAATGTTGCCTGGGTTTCAACAACTAAGTTACAGAGATAGGTTGAATAAGTTAGGTCTTTATTCTCTGGAGCGCAGAAGGTTAAGGGGGGACTTGATAGAGGTCTTTAAAATGATGAGAGGGATAGACAGAGTTGACGTGGATAAGCTTTTCCCTTTGAGAATAGGGAAGATTCAAACAAGAGGACATGACTTCAGAATTAAGGGACAGAAGTTTAGGGGTAACATGAGGGGGAACTTCTTTACTCAGAGAGTGGTAGCGGTGTGGAATGAGCTTCCAGTGGAAGTGGTGGAGGCAGGTTCGTTGGTATCATTTAAAAATAAATTGGATAGGCATATGGATGAGAAGGGAATGGAGGGTTATGGTATGAGTGCAGGCAGGTGGGACTAAGGGAAAAATGTTGTTCGGCACGGACTTGTAGGGCCGAGATGGCCTGTTTCCATGCTGTAATTGTTATATGGTTATATGGTTATATGGAGACTGGTCCTTGATGATGCTGCTGGCCTTGCCGAGGCAGCGTGAGGTGTAGATGGAGTCGACGGAAGGGAGGGAGTGCCGTAACAATGAGGGTTCATTGTGGTCTCAAGTTCCATAAAACGCAGCAGTGGGTTTTAGTAAAAATTAATGGAATAATGGGCGGGAAACAGTGGAATGAAAGATAAACATTGGCGACAGGACCAGCAATAACACCATCGCTCTTCCTCAAAGCCGTGGCGTGTGCAATAAATGATCGCTAATAAAAATATAGAAATGGAAACATTAATGGGGCGGAGAGGTGAGAAATCCTCCGTAGCTGCCGGCCAAATATGGTGAGGTTGTGAGGACATGGGCAAGGGCAATAGACAATAGGTGCAGGAGGAGGCCATTCGGCCCTTCGAGCCAACACCACCATTCAATGTGATCATGGCTGATCATCCCCAATCAGTACCCCGTTCCTGCCTTCTCCCCATATCCCCTGACTCCACTATAACCATATAACAATTACAGCATGGAAACAGGCCATCTCGGCCCTACAAGTCCGTGCCGAACAACTTTTTACCCTTAGTCCCACCTGCCTGCACTCCTAACTATCTTTTTTTTTTTTTTTTTTTTTTTTTTTTTTTTTTTTTTTTTTTTTTTTTTTTTTTTTTTTTTTTTTTTTTTTTTTTTTTTTATTAGAAGTACGGTAAATTACAATTCTACACAACACATATATCTTGATACATTTTTTATACCGCTTCATTTTTTTTTTTTTTTTTAGAGCTTTAAGAAAAAAGTAGAAATTAGGAAAGTAAAGAAAGTGCAAGAGAATCGTGCAGTGCGAGAGTGTAAGGAAAAGAAAGCCCCTTAGGAAAGAAGACTCCTAACTATCTTTAAGAGCCCTATCTAGCTCTCTCCTGAAAGCATCCAGAGAACCTGCCTCCACCGCCCTCTGAGGCAGAGAATTCCACAGACTCACCACTCTCTGTGAGAAAAAGTGTTTCCTCGTCTCCGTTCTAAATGGCTTACCCCTTATTCTTAAACTGTGTGGCCCCTGGTTCTGGATTCCCCCGAACATCGGGAACATGTTTCCTGCCTCTAGCGTGTCCGAACCCTTAACAATCTTATACGTTTCAATAAGATATCCGCTCATCCTTCTAAACTACAGAGTGTACAAGCCCAGCTGCTCCATTCTCTCAGCATATGACAGTCCCGCCATCCCGGGAATTAACCTTGTAAACCTACGCTGCACTCCCTCAATAGCAAGAATGTCCTTCCTCAAATTAAGGGACCAAAACTGCACACAATACTCCAGGTTTCTGAGTTGGATGATCAGCCATGATCATATTGAATGGCGGTGCTGGCTCGAAGGGCCGAATGGCCTACTCCTGCACCTATTTTCTATGTTTCTAGGTTTCTATGTAGGTCCAACGCTGGTTTGAGTCATAGAGTGATACAGTGTGGAAACAGGCCCTTCAGCCCAACCTGCCCACACCGACCAACACAGCAGCTACACCAGTCCCAAACCTCTTTTGTTTATGATGTAATCTATGAGTACATGTCCACATAACTTTTATTCCACAACAGGTAAGTACTTAATTGTTCCATTGGAGAGCTTAGCTTAGTTTAGTTTAGATTTACAGCGCGGAAACTCGGCTTGTACTCGCTAGAATTTAGGAGATTGAGGGGGGATCTTATAGAAACTTACAAAATTCTTAAGGGGTTGGACAGGCTAGATGCAGGAAGATTGTTCCCGATGTTGGGGAAGCCCAGAACAAGGGGTCACAGTTTAAGGCTAAGGGGGAAATCCTTTAGGACCGAGATGAGAAAAACATTTTTCACACAGAGTGGTGAATCTGTGGAATTCGCTGTCACAAAAGGTAGTTGAGGCCAGTTCATTGGCTATATTTAAGAGGGAGTTAGATGTGGCTAAGGGGATCAGGGGGTATGGGGAGAAGGCAGGTGCAGGATACTGAGTTGGATGATCAGCCATGATCATATTGACTGGCGGTGCAGGCTCGAAGGGCCGAATGGCCTACTCCTACACCTATTTTCCATGTTCTATGTTTCTATGAAACAGGCCACTCGGCCCACTAGGTCCATGCCGACCAGCGATCTCCGTACACTAACACCATCCTACACCTAGCTATATTTAAGAGGGAGTTAGATGTGGCCCTTGTGGCCAAGGGGATCAGAGGGTATGGAGAGAAGGCAGGTACGGGATACTGAGTTGGATGATCAGCCATGATCATATTGAATGGTGGTGCTGGCTTGAAGGGCCGAATGGCCTACTCCTGCACCTAATTTTCTATGTTTCCATGTACACCCTCTAGGGACAATTATTACATATATACCAAGCCAGTTAACCTACAGACATGTAAACCAGTGCTGGGACCGCAGCTATTTACAATATACATCAATGATTTGGATGAAGGGATTCAAAGTAACATTAGCAAATTTGCAGATGAAGTAAGGACCCGGAAATCCTCGATGAATGTTTGAATAAACATCTTAACACAGATAAATAAATATCCTACATTTATAATATCCTGTTAGATACTGAGGTCCTGTCGACGGAGCCACACAGACAAGCATGGGGAAATGAATTGGCTGAATCATAGAAACATAGAAACATAGAAAATAGGTGCAGGAGTAGAGGCCATTCGGCCCTTCGAGCCTGCACCGCCATTCAATGTGATCATGGCAGATCATCCAACTCAGTATCCTGTTCCTGCCTTCTCTCCATACCCCCTGATCCCTTTAGCCACAAGGGCCACATCTAACTCCCTCTTAAATATAGCCAATGAACTGTGTGGCCTCAACTACCTTCTGTGGCAGAGAATTCCAGTGATTGACCACTCTCTGTGTGAAAAATGTTTTCCTCATCTCGGTCCTAAAAGATTTCCCCCTTATCCTTAAACTGTGACCCCTTGTTCTGGAATCCATAACGAAGGATAAATGGGATGAAAGCTTACAACATATACATTACTGTTTGTTAAACGCCAGACATTCTTTAATACAATTTAAAGTACTACAGGTATATAGATTATATTACTCCAAAACAAAATTAAACAGATTTTTTCCAAATATCTCACCGATCTGTGATAAATGTCAATACCTAGAAGCTAACAACTCATACCTTAGAAACAAACATAGAAACATAGAAAATAGTTGCAGGAGGAGGCCATTCGGCCCTTCGAGCCAGCACCGCCATTCATTGTGATCATGGCTGATCGTCCACTATCAATAACCCGTGCCTGCCTTCTCCCCATATCCCTTGACTCCACTAGCCCCTAGAGCTCTATCTAACTCTCTCTTAAATCCATCCAGTGATTTGGCCTCCACTGCCCTCTGTGGCAGGGAATTCCACAAATCCACAACTCTCTGGGTGAAAAAGTTTTTTCTCACCTCAGTCTTAAATGACCTCCCCTTTATTCTAAGACTGTGGCCCCTGGTTCTGGACTCGCCCAACATTGGGAACATTTTTCCTGCATCTATCATGTCCAGTTCTTTTATAATTTTATATGTCTCTATAAGATCCCCCCTCATCCTTCTAAACTCCAGTGAATACGAGCCTAGTCTTTTCAACCTTTCCTCATATGACAGTCCCGCCATCCCTTGGTAAATTGCGTAATAATTAAAAAATTTTGGATGTATATTTTAAAAATCATTTCTGAAGTTGTAAATATTTAATTGGATCCCGATCCAAAATTAATAATATTAGGAATATCAGAACAAAGTATAAAACTTACAACTAATCAAAGACATTTTCTTGATTCCAGTATAATAACTGGGAAAAAATGAATACTAAGAATTTGGAAAAACCCAACAACTCCCACAATTCAAATGTGGATTTCAGAAATATCTGAGACATTACACTTGGAAAAATATAGACTTGTCTAACTGACAAATCAGAACTATTTGTTAGAATATGGTCTCTGATTTTTTTAAAGAGGTAAACTGGTTCAACACAGAAACTGGACTGAAAGCCAAGCTCAAGATTGGATGAATAACTACTAGCAATGTTACAAAATTTTGAGATTAAAAAAATCAAGTCTGTAATTTATCCCGTCAGATAAAGCATAAAAAGAAGTTTAATTTGACACCAAATTCACTTTCATATCTTCAGTATTAAAAAAGTTATGGCCATTTTCATACTCTGAAATTAGTATCTTGTTCCCTATTGCTTTTCCATTGACTTAACTCAAAAGCTGTGATCAAGGACAGTCAAAAGCCCATAACTTTCTTAAACATTAAGAGAACTGAAAGAAATGTTCAGTTATTATAGATTGAAGCATTCTGAAAAAAAATATGAAACAATCCTACTTGGATGACCTGAAATTAAAGCATATAATTAGTTAGTTACCTAATTGCAGCTAATTACAAAATTCAATTACTAGATCTAAACATCTACCCATTTCTTACGAATAGATTAACATTTTTAAATAGCCTAAAACCCCTTTTTCACGGGGCGACTTGACGCAAGAGTTAACCAGAGTTGAACATCGTGGGAACCTCTTGCGAAAACCGTACGGCATTCGTGGACCACCGTGGCGCTAACGGCAGGTACTCGTGTAACTTGGTGACTCGTGAGAAAATTCAAACAAGCTTGAATTTCTCCAAGGGTGACTTGTACACTTGTGGTTGAACATTGCAACATTATATGCACGTAGTGGCCAGTGTGATATCCGTACTGACTCTTGCGTGTACCGTGGGAACTCGTGCGAACGGTAAACCCGGAAGCTGGACAGAGGGGACAGAAGGTGAGTAAAAATTGTCTTCTGTGGGATTGAATTTAAAAAATAAAGATTTGCATCCGCATATGGACATCAACTTATTCATGAGTTATGTTAATGAGATTCAAGAAAATAACCATAATCTTTAAAAGGGACTTTACTGAAAGGTCCCGCATTTTTATGGTCCGTGAGAAATTTTTCACATGTACTTCTTTGAGAGATACAGCTCGGAGTCCTCGCCGACCAGCGATCGATGCCTTTCCGAAGCAGGGTCCGGAACGCTACCAATCAATGTTCTCCAGAGACCCGTGTAAAGGAGTGAACTGCACATGCTGGTTTAAAACGAAGACAGGCACAAAAAGCTGGAGTAACTCAGCGAGTCAAGCAGCATCTCTGGAGAAAAATAGGTGATGTTTCGGGACGAGACACATCTTCAGACTCAATTCCGATTAGGATGTCTGAAGAAGGGTTCCGATTCGAATCGCCACCTATACTTTTTCTCCAGAGATGCTGCCTGACCCGCTGACTTACTCCAGCTTTTTATGTTTTTCTTCCCAGATCTGACTTACCTGCTGAGTTACACCAACATTTTGTGTCCGTGTTCACTATGAACATTGAATTATTTAATTTTAGGTAACTTACACTCTCTCTCTCTCCCCCGCCCACCCCTCCTGCCCCCCCCCCCTCCTCCCCCATGCAGTAATTGTCCGTTAACCAGTCCAAGGTTTGCAACGCTGGTTCCCTCTTGGGATCACACTATCCCTAGCCAACAATTGGCATATTAAGGGGTTGGACAGGCTAGATGCAGGAAGATTGTTCCCGATGTTAGGGAAGTCCAGGACAAGGGGTCACAGCTTAAGGATAAGGGGGAAATCCTTTAAAACCGAGATGAGGAGAACTTTTTTCACACAGAGAGTGGTGAATCTCTGGAACTCTCTGCCACAGAGGGTAGTCGAGGCCAGTTCATTGGTTATATTTAAGAGGGAGTTAGATGTGGCCCTTGTGGCTAAAGGGATCAGAGGGTATGGAGAGAAGGCAGGTACGGGATACTGAGTTGGATGATCAGCCATGATCATATTGAATGGCGGTGCAGGCTCGAAGGGCCGAATGGCCTACTCCTGCACCTAATTTCTATGTTTCTATGTTTCTATATCAGGGAACCAAATATAGACATAAAGTGCTGGAGTGATTCAGTGGGTCAGGCAGCATCTCTGGAGGAAAGGGTTAGGCGACATTTCGGTTCGGGGCCCTTCTTCAAAATACCCTGCTGAGGTCATCTGTTGTTGGCCCTGATTTGTCCCGGTCTTTTCTTGCTTCCAGTTCCCCCCTACAATCATCCCGAAGAAGGGTCCCGACCAAAAATGGAATCTATTCCTTTTCTCCAGAGATGCTGCTTGGCCCGCTGAGTTACTCCAGCATTTTGTGTCTAACTTGCTGATTCAGACAGTTTTTGATTTACTCTGAAACACACGTTGGAAATTTAAACTTGGACGCAACTAACATCGTCTTACCATGGGAACTCTTTAACTCAGCGGGCAGGCAGCAGTTAATTGTTGCTCCCTTCAGTTTCCCAGGGGGTCGGGACGGGACTGGAGTTGGGAGGGAAAGGTGGGGGAGTCGAGGGAGAGGAGGGGGAGACAGATGGGGGTGGCTTTATTTACTGGCGGTGGGTGTCTGTCACTGAAACAGGCAGGTGAGATTTCACATCCACCTTGTGTGTGCCTCTCTCTCTCTCCCTCCCTCCCTCTCACACAGGCTGAGAGACTCTGCCTCAGTAACTGTGCTCACTCCATCTGTGTCTCCCACATAGAAACATAGAAACATAGAAATTAGGTGCAGGAGTAGGCCATTCGGCCCTTCGAGCCTGCACCGCCATTCAATATGATCATGGCTGATCATCCAACTCAGTATCCCATACCTGCCTTCTCTCCATACCCCCTGATCCCTTAGCCACAAGGGCCACATCTAACTCCCTCTTAAATATAGCCAATGAACTGGCCTCAACTACCCTCTGTGGCAGAGAGTTCCAGAGATTCACCACTCTCTGTGTGAAAAAAAGTTCTTCTCATCTCGGTTTTAAAGGATTTCCCCCTTATCCTTAAGCTGTGACCTCTTGTCCTGGACTTCCCTAAGATCGGGAACAATCTTCCTGCATCTAGCCTGTCCAACCCCTTAAGAATTTTGTAAGTTTCTATAAGATCCCCTCTCAATCTTCTAAATTCTAGAGAGTATAAACCAAGTCTATCCAGTCTTTCTTCATAAGACAGTCCTGACATCCCAGGAACCAGTCTGGTGAACCGTCTCTGCACTCCCTCTATGGCAATAATGTCCTTCCTCAGATTTGGAGACCAAAACTGTACGCAATACTCCAGGTGTGGTCTCACCAAGACCCTGTACAACTGCAGTAGAACCTCTCTGCTCCTATACTCAAATCCTTTTGCAATGAAAGCTAACATTTCAGACACAGTAAAACTCTGCTTTGTGTGTGTATATACCAATTCAACCAAGGGAGGATATTTATAGTGTGTGAAAAAAAACGTGACATCATTTGTGCCACGTGATGATTTAATTACACTTGACAGTTTACAATGTCATTCAAGATTTAACGGGAAAGCTCGGGAGACGGACAAGTCACTCGCACAAATAACAGAAATGCCGAGTACCGTGGGAACTCTTTGTCTACCCCCCTGTTATATCGTGTTATATCGTGCTAGACCACGCCCACTTCACTCTGGCTACATCTTGCGTCAAGTCGCCCCGTGAAAAAGGCCTATTAGCGTCCAAATAACATTCACACAAGAATTCGCAATATAACATGATTTTTAAATCTCATTGTCATGGATTTATAGGCCAAATGGAAGGAATTTAGTGTTTAATTCCTGTAAATAATGGCCATTTAAATCATCTTGCGAGTGGGTTTTTCTGGAATGCAATCATTTGGAACGTTGCAGTTGCAGTGAATTTGAACCCCATGTTGGCAGGAAAAATACTGCCGGATCGGACGGGCTCCAAGTCACCTTCTCGCAACTTAAAATTTTGATTAAAGGGATCTTAAGAAGTGCTTTTTAATGTAAAAATAAACAGCCTACCTTGCCTTGTCCTCTACGTGAGATCCATCCTGTGGTCGGGGTTCGTGGCTTTAGAGGATGATTTTTAATTTACTATAGAAATTAAATGATCCAACTTAGTTTAAAAATAACTGCAGCGAATGAATGTTGCAGTGATTTTTCGTCAGCAACTAAACAGGCTGAACAATCTCGATTTAAACAGCCCTGGTGGAAATGACGTTTTAAACCAGCCCCCCTCTCAAAGACGTCAAAGTCGCGCACGCGGGCAGCGGCAGAACTGCAGCGCCGCTGAAGGTAATTTTGCAACATACCTATAACTACGCCTTATAATCTAAGGACCTATCTCCAAAATTGTTATTGGTAATTTTTTTTGTTTGTTTTTTTTCCTTTTTTTTATCCCTCCCTCTCTATTAGTTTATAGAAACATAGAAACATAGAAATTAGGTGCAGGAGGAGGCCATTCGGCCCTTCGAGCCCGCACCGCTATTCAATATGATCATGGCTGATCATCCAACTCAGTATCCCGTACCTGCCTTCTCTTCATACCCTCTGCTCCCCTTAGCCACAAGGGCCACATCTAACTCCCTCTTAAATATAGCCAATGAACTGGCCTCAACTACCCTCTGTGGCAGAGAGTTCCAGAGATTCACCACTCTCTGTGTGAAAAAAGTTCTCCTCATCTCGGTTTTAAAGGATTTCCCCCTTATCCTTAAGCTGTGACCCCTTGTCCTGGACTTCCCCAACATCGGGAACAATCTTCCTGCATCTAGCCTGTCCAACCCCTTAAGAATTTTGTAAGTTTCTATAAGATCCCCTCTCAATCTCCTAAATTCTAGAGAGTATAAACCAAGTCTATCCAGTCTTTCTTCATAAGACAGTCCTGACATCCCAGGAATCAGTCTGGTGAACCTTCTCTGCACTCCCTCTATGGCAATAATGTCCTTCCTCAGATTTGGAGACCAAAACTGTACGCAATACTCCAGGTGTAGTCTCACCAAGACCCTGTACAACTGCAGTAGAACCTCCCTGCTCCTATACTCAAATCCTCTTGCTATGAAAGCCAACATACCATTCGCTTTCTTTACTGCCTGCTGCACCTGCATGCCTACCTTCAATGACTGGTGTACCATGACACCCAGGTCTCGCTGCATCTCCCCCTTTCCCAATCGGCCACCATTTAGATAATAGTCTGCTTTCCCGTTTTTTTGCCACCAAAATGGATAACCTCACATTTATCCACATTATACTGCATCTGCCAAACATTTGCCCACTCACCCAGCCTATCCAAGTCACCTTGCAGTCTCCTAGCATCCTCCTCACAGCTAACACTGCCCCCCAGCTTAGTGTCATCCGCAAACTTGGAGATATTGCCTTCAATTCCCTCATCCAGATCATTAATATATATTGTAAATAGCTGGGGTCCCAGTACTGAGCCTTGCGGTACCCCACTAGTCACTGCCTGCCATTGTGAAAAGGACCCGTTTACTCCTATTCTTTGCTTCCTGTTTGCCAGCCAGTTCTCTATCCACATCAATACTGAACCCCCAATAGACCTCTCTTTTCAGTTCTATCTTTCAAAACATTCTATAAAAAGAACAGAAGGTTTGTATTGATCAACAAACCGTGTTGTTATTATGTGTTCACGCTTCTAATAAACATAATTTTTTTTTAACTAAAAAAATTCCCGGGATGGCGGGACTGTCATATGCTGAGAGAATGGAGCGGCTGGGCTTGTACACTCTGGAGTTTAGAAGGATGAGGGGGTATCTCATTGAAACATATAAGATTGTTAAGGGTTTGGACACGCTAGAGGCAGGAAACATGTTCCCGATGTTGGGGGAGTCCAGAACCAGGGGCCACAGTTTAAGAATAAGGGGTAAGCCATTTAGAACAGAGACGAGGAAACACTTTTTCACACACAGAGAGTTGTGAGTCTGTGGAATTCTCTGCTGGTGGAGGCCGGTTCTCTGGATACTTTCAAGTGAGAGCTAGATAGGGCTCTTAAAGATAGTGGAGTCAGGGGATATGGGGAGAAGGCAGGAACGGGGTACTGATTGGGGATGATCAGCCATGATCACATTGAATGGCGGTGCTGGCACGAAGGGCCGAATGGCCTACTCCTGCACCTATTGTCTATTGTCTATTGGCCCATCAAGTCTACTCCGCCATTCAATCATGGCTGATCTATCTCTCCCACCTAACCCCATTCTCCTGCCTTCTCCCCATAACCCCTGACACCCACACTAATCAAGAATCTATCTATCTCTGCCTTAAAAATATCCACTGACTTGGCCTCCACAGCCGTCTGTGGCAATGAATTCCACAGATTCACCACCCTCTGACTAAAGAAATTTCTCCTCATCTCCTTCCTAAAAGAACGTCCTTTAATTCTGAGGCTGTGACCTCTAGTCCTAGACTCTCCCACTAATGGAAACATCCTCTCCACATCCACTCTATCCAGGCCTTTCACTATTCGGTAAGATTCAATGAGGTGTCCCCTCATCCTAAACTCCAGTGAGTACAGGCCCAGTGCCGACAAACGCTCATCATATGTTAACCCACTCATTCCTGGGATCATTCTTGTAAACCTCCTCTGGACCATAAGTTATAAGTTCTCATGTACTTCCATAAGCTCTTATACACCACTGGGCAATTGAATACACCTCTATAATTCTGTTCCATATACCAATCACCCTCTGTTTAAAAAATATTGCCACTAATGTTCCTGTTAAACCTTTTCCCTCTCACCTTAATCACTTAGAGGGATCTGGGGCAGAATCCAGACAGGTGGGACTAGTGTAGATGGTGGTGTGTGTGGAGACAGTGTTGGTTTACTCACTGTGTGTGTGTGTGTGTTAGTGTGTGAATGTGAGTGTTTGTGTGCGTGTGTGTGTGAGAGAGTAAGTTGTGTGTGTGTGTGTGAGAGAGTAAGTGTGTGTGTGTGTGTGTGTTTGAGTGTGTGTGAGTGTTTGTGTGTGTGTGAGAGTGTTGTGTGTGTGTGTGAGAGTGTTTGTGTGTGTGTGAAAGTTAGTGTGTGTGAATGTGTGTGTGTGTGTGTGAGAGTGTGTGTGTGTGTGTGTGTGTGTGTGTGTGTGTGTGAATGTGAGTGTGTGTGAGAGTAAGTGTGTGTGTGTGTGTGAGAGAGAGAGAGAGAGTAAGTGTGTGTGTGTAAGAGTGTGTGTGTGTGAATGGGAAAGAGTATGTGTGTGTGAATGTGAGTGTGAGAGTGAGAGTGTGTGTGTGTGTGTGAGTGTGAGTGTGGGAGATGGTGTGAGAGTTTGGGTGAGAGTGTGTGTGTGTGTGTGTGTGTGAGTTGGGAAAGAGTATGTGTGTGTGAATGTGAGTGTGAGAGTGTGTTTGTGTGTGAATGTGAGTGTGGGAGACGGTGTGAGAGCGTGTGTGTGTGAGAGCGTGTGTGAGTGAGTGCCCCGCCCGCTGGGACTGGCCGGGAGGGAGGGGCAAGTATCTACATCGCCGCTACCACTGACTGCAGCGCCGGCTGTGCGGGGCGAGGAGCCGCGGGGACCCTCTGCTGCTGCTGCTGCCGACCACAGGTGAGCGTCGCCCCGCTGCGAGCGGCAGCTGAAGCCGGCGGAGTGAGCACAGGGTCGGGGTCGGGCAGGGGGGAGAGTGCGGGTGTACGGGGCTGTGTCCACACCCCTGAACCACCGGCACTCACAGTAGACTCGCACACTCACAGTCTCACACTCACACACACACTCTCACACTAACAGACTCACGCACACACACTGTCACACTCACTCTCCCCACACTCACACTATCACACGTACACTCTCTCCCAATCACACTCACTCTGTCTCCCACACACTCACACTCACTCACACACTCTCTCTCACACTCACACTCTCTCACACACTCTCTCTCACACTCACACTCTCTCACACTCTTCCACTCACACTCTCCCAATCACACTCACTCTCCCACACACTGTCACACTCTCACACTCACTCTCCCACACACTCTCACACTCACACTTCACACTCTTCCACTCACACTCACACACTCACACTCACACTCACACACACACACCCACTACCATGCTTATTCACACTCTCACACACTCTCTCCCACTCACATTCTCTCTCACGCTTTCTCTCACACACACACACACACACAGAGTGCCGGAGTAACTCAGCGGGTCAGGCAGCATCTGTGGAGAACATGGATAGGTGACGTTTCACAGAGTGCTGGAGTAACTCAGCGGGTCGGGCAGCATCTGTGGAGAACATGGATAGGTGACGTTTCACAGAGTGCTGGAGTAACTCAGCGGGTCAGGCAGCATCTGTGGAGCTAAGGAAATAGGCAACGTTTCGGGCCGAAACCCATAAGGGTTTCGGCCCGAAACGTTGCCTATTTCCAGAAGGATTTCGGTTCGAAAAGTTGCCTATTTCCTTAGCTCCATAGATGCTGCTGCACCATAACTCAGCGGGTCAGGCAGCATCTGTGGAGAACATGGATAGGTGACGTTTTGGGTCGAGACCCTTCTTGTGGCCGTTAGTTGAGTTTATAGTCACGGGTACCGAGGTACAGTGAAAAGCTTTTGTTGCGTGCTATACCAGTCAGCGGAAAGACAATACATGATTACAATCGAGCCGTCCACAGTGTACAGATACATGATGAATAGAATAACTTTTAATACAGGATAAAGTCTGAATATAGACAGTCCGAGGGTCACCAATGAGGTAGATAGTAGTTCAGGACCGCTCTCTGGTTGTGGTTGGATGGTTCAGTTGCCTGATAACAGCTGGGAAGAAACTGTCCCTGAATCTGGAGGTGTGTGCGTTTTCACACTTCTGTGCCTCTTGCCCGATGGGAGAGGGGAGAAGAGGGGGTGGCCGGGGGTGAGACTGGTCCTTGATGATGCTGCTGGCCTTGCCGAGGCAGCGTGAGGTGTAGATGGAGTCAATGGAAGGGAGGTTGGTTTGTGCGATGGACTGGGCTGTGTCTACGATTCGCTGCGATTGTTCACGGTCTTGGTACTCTCTAACTTTCTAACCCCCTTTTAAATATAGCCAATGAACTGTGGCCTCAGCTACCCTCTGTGGCAGAGAATTCCACAGATTCACCACTCTCTGTGTGAAAAATGTTTTTCTCATCTCGGTCCTAAAAGACTTCCCCCTTATCCTTAAACTGTGACCCCTTGTTCTGGAATCCATAATGAAGGATAAATGGGATGGCCAAATGGCCTACTCCTGCACCTAATTTCTATGTTTCTATGTTTCTATGATTGAGCCAATTCATTTCCCCATGCTTGTCTGTGTGGCTCCGTCGACGGGACCTCAGTATCTAACAGGATATTATAAATGTAGGATATTTATTTATCTGTGTTAAGATGTTTATTCAAACATTCAGCGAGGATTTCCGGGTCCTTAGTTCATCTGCAAATTTGCTAATGTTACTTTGAATCCCTTCATCCAAATCATTGATGTATATTGTAAATAGCTGCGGTCCCAGCACTGGTACAGGTCTGTAGGTTAACTGGCTTGGTATATATGTAATAATTGTCCCTAGTGGGTGTACATAGAAACATAGAAACATAGAAAATTAGGTGCAGGAGTAGGCCATTCGGCCCTTCGAGCCTGCACCGCCATTCAATATGGTCATGGCTGATCATCCAACTCAGTATCCCGTACCTGCCTTCTCTCCATACCCCCTGATCCCCTTGGCCACAAGGGCCACATCTAACTCCCTCTTAAATATAGCCAATGAACTGGCCTCAACTACCCTCTGTGGCAGAGAATTCCACAGATTCACCACTCTCTGTGTGAAAAATGTTTTTCTCATCTCAGTCCTAAAGGATTTCCCCCTTATCCTTAAACTGTGGCCCCTTGTTCTGGACTTCCCCAACATCGGGAACAATCTTCCTGCATCTAGCCTGTTCCCGATGTTGGGCGACTCCAGAACCAGGGGCCACAGTCTTAGAATAAAGGGGAGGCCATTTAAGACTGAGGTGAGAAAAAACGTTTTCACCCAGAGAGTTGTGAATTTGTAGAATTCCCTGCCACAGAGGTCAGTGGAGGCCAAGTCACTGGATGGATTTAAGAGAGAGTTAGATAGAGCTCTAGGGGCTAGTGGAATCAAGGGATATGGGGAGAAGGCAGGCACGGGTTATTGATTGGGGATGATCAGCCATGATCATATTGAATGGCCTCCTCCTGCACCTATTTTCTATGTTTCTATGTTTACAGGCGCTGTCTGTACGGAGTTTGCACGCGCTCCCTGTCACCTGCGTGGGTTTTCTCTGGGTGCTTTGGCTTCCTCACACACGCCAGTTTGGACACGCGTGGGCAGGAAACATGTTCTGATTTGTCAACCGTACATGGCTCATATAATTTTATTACTCATGATCCAAACTCCCTGTCTCGTCTGGGTTTTCGACAAAGCAAAATAGGACTTGTACACTATGGAGATTAGAAGGATGAGAGGGGATCTTATTGAAACATATAAGATTATTAAGGGCTTCGACAGACTAGAGGCAGGAAACATGTTCCCGATGTTGGGGGAGTCCAGAACCAGGGGCCACACAGTTTAAGAATAAGGAGTAAGCCATTTAGAACGGAGACGAGGAAACACTTTTTCACACAGGGAGTTGTGAGTCTGTGGAATTATTTGCCTCAGAGGGCGATGGAGGCCGGTTCTCTGGATACTTTCAAGAGAGAGCTAGATAGGGCTCTTAAAGATAGTGGAGTCAGGGGATATGGGGAGAAGGCAGGAACGGGGTACTGATTGTGGATGATCAGCCATGATCACATTGAATGGCGGTGCTGGCTAGAAGGGCCGAATGGCCTACTCCTGCACTTATTATCTATTGTCTATTGCCTATGGGGTTTGCACAAACCAGTGAAACTATGAATGGGCTTCCTTCTCCGCTGATCCATTCCTTAAATAGGGAAAACTGTACACAGAATTCATAGGTGATAGGAGCAGAATGAGGCCATTCGTCCCATCAAGTCTACTCCGCCATTCAACCATGGCTGATCAATCTCTCCCTCCTAACCCCATTCTCCTGCCTTTTTCTCCCCTTAACCGCTGACACCCACACTAATCAAAAATCTATCTATCTCTTACTTAAATACATCCACTAACTTGGCCTCTGTGGCAAAGAATTCCACAGATTCACCACCCTCTGACTAAAGACATCCTCATCTCCTCCCTAAAAGAACGCCCTTTAATTCTGAGGTGGATTTCGGGTTTTGGGTTTCGGCCCTGAAACGTTACCTATTTCCTTCACTCCATAGATGCTGCTGCACCCGCTGAGTTTCTCCAGCACTTTTGTCTACCTTCGATATTCCAGCATTTGCAGTTCCTTCTTAAATCCTTTAATTCTGAGTGTGCCCTGTGGCCCGAGCCTCTCCCACCAGTGGAAACATCCTCTCCACATCCACATTCGAGGGACCCAGTCACCAGCATCCTGTGAAGTTACGTGTAAACTTCCAAGCTTTTGTAACTCCATGATCCGCGCCACAAAGACTAACATTCCATTCAGCTTCCGTAAGCACTGACTGCATCTGTCAGTTAACTCCTTGTGTTTCCATGTATTCCTCATGGTGAAGGGCCTGTCCCACTTACGAGACCTTGGTTCGCAAATGACGCAACCTCGTGGTCGCTTGAGGCGTACGGGCATCGTATGGCCGCGCGGGGCCGGTCCCACTTAGAAGCGCGGAGTTGTGCGGGGCTGGTCCCGACATCGTGCGGGGCTCCGAAATTCTGGCAGTGGCACAAATCTTCGCGCGCCAACGGCCTGTTGGCACGCAGGCGCATTGCGGTTGTACGCAGCGCCTTGAAGTCGCATGCATCTTGATCGTACGCCTAGCGCGTGGCATTGCGTGATGACGTCACCGCCCGGGGTGGCATTGCGTGATGACATCACCGCCCAAGGCCGTGCGACGCCCAAATTCAGTCGGCCCACCTCCTGCCCAGCTGATTGGCAAGCGTGACGTAAATGACGTTACGTGCAAACTTAGAGCGTGTTTAGCGCGTACTTCCCGCGAACGTCGCGTGAACTCCACTTCCGGTTGGTCGCGCCAAATGCACGCATTCGCATGCAAGTGGGACAGGCCCTTTAGGGTTGCCAACTGTCCCATATTAGCCGGGACATTCTTGCCATAGAGGGAGTACAGAGAAGGTTCACCAGACTGATTCCTGGGATGGCAGGTCTTTCATATGAAGAAAGACTGGATAGACTCGGCTTGTACTCGCTAGATTTTAGAAGATTGAGGGGGGATCTTATAGAAACTTACAAAATTCTTAAGGGGTTGGACAGGCTAGATGCAGGAAGATTGTTCCCGATGTTGGGGAAGTCCAGGACAAGAGGTCACAGTTTAAGGATAAAGGGGAAATCTTTTAGGATTGAGATGAGAAAAATATTTTTCACACAGAGAGTGGTGAATCTGTGGAATTCTCTGCCACAGAAGGTAGTTGAGGCCACAGTTCATTGGCTATATTTAAGAGGGAGTTAGATGTGGCCCTTGTGGCTAAAGGGATCAGAGGGTATGGAGAGAAGGCAGGTACGGGATACTGAGTTGGATAATCAGCCATGATCACATTGAATGGCGGTGCAGGCTCGAAGGGCCGAATGGCCTACTCCTGCACCTATTGTCTATGTTTCTACATCCCGTATATTGGGCTAAATCGGTTTGTCCCGTACGGGACCGCCCTCGTCCCGTATTTGACCGCTGCTACTCGGGTCAAGGGGACTGTCGGGTCCGGACCAGCCTCACCCGTTCTGACGTAGTGCAGCCCGTGGAGTGCAGCAGCAGCAGCAGCGCCTCGCCCCGTGGCCCCGTCGATCGTTTGGCAGCCCAGACCTTCAGACCTTCGCTTACCGCTGACACCACCACCACCACCCACTCCTTCTCACGGCCGATCATCGGTTTTGCGAGTTGGACGGGGCGCCGGATTTTGCCCGGGCCAAAACTCCTCCGCTGGCCCCGCTGGCTGGGCTTTGTGTGCAGTCCAGCACCCGGGGCCAACTCATCATTAACCCAGCCACCACCCAGTCGGTCAACGAATTGCCGTGGGGAATTTGTCCCGTATTTTTGATCTTTTGTCCCTTATTTGGGAGTGAGAAGGAGATGAGGAGGAATTTCTTTAGCCAGAGGGTGGTCAATCCGTGGAGGCTGTCATTTTGATTTTTAAAGCAGAGGTAGATAGATTGATAGATTTTTGATAAGTGCGGGTATCAGGGGTTATGGGGAGAAGGCAGGAGAGGGAGAGATAGATCAGACATGATTGAATGGCAGAGTGGACTTGATGGGCTGAGTGGCCTGATTCTTCATCTCCTATCACATGAACTTGAATAAAAGACCTGGCCTGCCTTTCTAGCTCAGGTCTACAAATCCTGGCAACATTACAGCATCAAATAGACTCCTCGCCCCAACTTGCCCACACCGACCAACATGTCCCTTCTACACTAGTCCCACCTGCATATGTGTGTGTGTTTGGCCCTTATCCCTCCAAACCTGTCCTGTCCATGTACATGTCTAACTGTTTCTTAAATGTTGGGATAGTTCCAGCCTCAACTACCTCCTCTGGCAGCTCGTTCCATACACCCACCACCCTCTGTGTGGAAAAGATACCCGTCAGATTCCTATTAAATCTTTTCCCCTTCACCTTAAACCTATGACATCTGGTCCTCGATTCCCCAATAGACAATAGGTGCAGGAGTAGGCTATTCAGCCCTCCAAGCCAGCACCGCCATTCAATGTGATCATCCCCAATCAGTATCCCGTTCCTGCCTTCTCCCCATATCCCCTGACTCTGCTATCTTTAAGAGCCCTATCTAGCTCTCTCTTCAAAGCATCCAGAGAACCTGCCTCCACCGGCCTCTGAGGCAGAGAATTCCACAGACTCGCAACTCACTGTGAGAAAAAGTGTTTCCTCGTCTCCGTTCTAAGTGGCTTACCCCTTATTCTTAAACTGTGTGGCCCCTGGTTCTGGACTCCCCCAACGTCGGGAACATGTTTCCTGCCTCTAGCGTGTCCAAACCCTTAATAATCTTATACGTTTCAATGGGATATCCCTCTCATCCTTCTAAATTCCAGCGTGTACAAGCCCAGCCGCTCCATTCTCTGGATTGCCCTTACTCTGCACCAGAGATATTAGTTTCATGAATATTAGCTTCTTACACGCATGCCTTTGCTAACTCACTCTTGCTTCTCCACAACCTGCTAACCTGCTAACCCATCCATCATCGGATGCAGAAAACTGAATGCTCTTGTGTGAATTGGTTGAACAAGTTAGGTCTTTATTCTCTGGAGTGCAGAGGTTTAAGGGGGGACTTGATAGAGGTCTTTAAAATGATGAGAGGGATAGACAGAGTTGACGTGGACAAGCTTTTCCCTTTGAGAATAGGGAAGATTCAAACAAGAGGACATGACTTCAGAATTAAGGGACAGAAGTTTAGGGGTAACATGAGGGGGAACTTCTTTACTCAGAGAGTGGTAGCGGTGTGGAATGAGCTCCCAGTGGAAGTGGTGGAGGCAGGTTCGTTGGGATCATTTAAAAATAAATTGGATAGGCATATGGATGAGAAGGGAATGGAGGGTTATGGTATGAGGCAGGTGGGACTAAGGGAAAAAAAAGTTGTTCGGCACGGACTTGTAGGGCCGAGATGGCCTGTTTCCGTGCTGTAATTGTTATGTGGTTATATGTTATAAACATTCCCATCGACTCACTGATCCAGTGTTTAAGAAAGAACTTCAGATGCTGGAAAAATCAAATGTAGACACAAATGCTGGACAAACTCAGCATCTGTGGAGCGAAGGAATAGGCGACGTTTCGAGTCGAGACCCTGTAACACTAATTTTACATTTTAATTGTTAATTTTTACAATCATTTTACATTTTACTTTTAGACACTCAGCGTGGAAACAGTCTCTCCGAGTCCACGTCGACCAGCCATCACCCGTTCGCTTGGGTAGTTTACACCCCAGCGGTATGAACATTGACTTCTCCAATTTCAGGTAGTCCCTGCTTTCTCCCTCCTTCCCCTCCCCTCCCCAGCTCCTCCACAGCCCACTGTCTCCGCCTCTTCCTCGCTTTCATGTGTGTGTATATATTTATACAATGGTATGTGGATGGACTGATCTGTTCTGTATTTATGCCTACTATGTTCTGTTGTGCTAAAGCAAAGCAAGAATTTCATTGTCCTATCAGGGACACATGGAAACATAGAAACATAGAAAATAGGTGCAGGAGGAGGCCATTCGGCCCTTTGAGCTAGCACCGCCATTCATTGTGATCATGGCTGATCGTCCCCAATCAATAACCCATGCCTGCCTTCTCCCCATATCCCTTGATTCCACTAGCCCCTAGAGCTCTATCTAACTCTCTCTTAAATCCATCCAGTGACTTGGCCTCCACTGCCCTCTGCGGCAGGGAATTCCACAAATTCACAACTCTCTGGGTGAAAAAGTTTTTTCTCACCTCAGTCTTAAATGGCCTCCCCTTTATTCTAAGACTGTGGCCCCTGGTTCTGGACTCGCCCAACATTGGGAACATTTTTCCTGCATCTAGCTTGTCCAGTCCTTTTATAATTTTATATGTTTCTGTAAGAAACCCCCCCTCATCCTTCTAAACGCCAGTGAATACAAGCCAGTCTTTTCGTTTTATCCACTCGTACAGAACGTTTTTCCTTCCCAGGGATCATCTCGTGTAAAAGAATATGTGAACTCTCTTATGATTGTCTTTATAATCCCCACCCACCGCTTCAGTCTGTTTGTGGTCTCGACACAAAACGTCCGCGAGCATTGCCTACTTTCATTTCACCCGCTGAGTCTCGTATGTTGTTGTCTGACAAATAAACAACCCACTTTACTTGACTTCCGACTTGACTTTTATCAAGCCTAGTCTTTTCAATCTATCCTTGTATGACAGTCCCGCCATCCCAGGGATCAATCTGGTGACAATAAAACTCTCTTGAACTCTCTCTTGAACTCTTCCCCCTCCCCACCCACCGACATCAGTCTGAAGAATGGTCTCGACCCGAAACGTCACCTATTCCTTCGCTCTATAGATGCTGCCTCACCCGCTGAGTTTCTCCAGCGTTGTTGTCTGACCTTGTGCAACAACCCACGTTACTGATTGCCAATCCGAATATGATCCTCTTATCTCCCACGCTCTGTTTCTGGCCTTCGTTATCTGCTATCTTCGTGAAATTAGCCAGATTGCGTCTGGTGGCATTTGAGGAAAGCTATTTAAGCGATGATTGTGTGTTTCTCAGACAGGCGCTCTGCTGAATGTAAAATATCGATCGCAGCCCAGTTATAGACAATAGACAACAGGTGCAGGAGTAGGCCATACAACCTTCGAGCCAACACCAGCCAAACAAAATCATGATGGCTGATCATCCCTGCAATCAGTTCCAGCCGCTACGGTCAGCCTTCTCCCCGTATCCCCAGTGACTCCGCTATCTTTAAGGAGCCCTATCTAACTCGGACTGTAAACACCATCCACCAGGGACTACCGGCTACACCACCCTCTTCCTCGGATTATTTATTCCACAGACTCATGTGTGTTATGTGTGTTTATAAGTGTTTTTTGTAATCTCCTTTCTAAAAGTGTGTTGGCTTACCCCTTATTCTTAAACTGTGTGGCCCCTGGTTCTGGACTCCCCCAACATCGGGAACATGTTTCCTGCCTTTAGCGTGTCCAAACCCTTAATAATCTAATATGTTTCAATGAGATTCCCTCTCATCCTTCTAAACTCCAGAGTGTACAAGCCCAGCCGCTCCATTCTCTCAGCATATGACAGTCCCGCCATCCCGGGAATTAACCTTGTAAACCTACGCTGCACTCCCTCAATAGCAAGANTGTCCTTCCTCAAATTAGGGGACCAAAACTGCACACAATACTCCAGGGGTGGTCTCACTAGGGCCCTGTACAACTGCAGAAGGACCTCTTTGCTCCTATACTCGATTCCTCTTGTTATTACTGATTGCCAATCAGAACATGAACCTTTTATCTCCCACGCTCTGTTTCTTGCCGTCGTTATCTGCTATCTTCGTGAAATTAGCCAGATTGCGTCTGGTGGCATTTAAGGAAAACTATTTAAGCGATGATTGTGTGTTTCTCAGACAGGAGCTCTGCTGAATGTAAGATATCGATCAGCCCAGTTCAGTCCAAGTTTGCTTTGACGAATACCCAGACAGGAACAAGGAGTTTGGATCATGTGTAATAAAATTATATGAGCCATAGACAGGCAGACAATCAGAACGTTTGTACCAGGGTGGGAATGTCAAAGACCAACGGGCATAGCTTTTAGGTGAGAAGGGCAAAGTTTAAAGGAAGTTTTTTTACACAGAGGGTGGTGGGTGCCTGGAACGTGCTGCCAGGGGTGGGGGTGGAGGAGGCAGATACGAGGCTTTGAGATAGGCACGTGTGGTTATGTGGTGAATAGAGGGGTATAGTTCATGGCAGCAGCGGAGGAGATTAGTTTAACAGAGAAACAAAAACCACTAGACAATAGGTGCAGGAGGAGGCCATTCGGCCCTTCGAGCCAGCACCGCCATTCAATGTGATCATGGCTGATCATCCCCAAACAGTACCCCGTTCCTGACTTCTCCCCATATCCCCTGACTCCACTATCTTTAAGAGCCCTATCTAGCTCTCTCTTGAAAGCATCCAGAGAACCGGCCTCCACCGCCCTCTGAGGCAGAGAATTCCACCCCAGAGGACGGTGGATGCCGTTTCTCTGGACAAAAGAGTGTCGGGTCAGGAGAGGTGGAGTGATATGTAAAGCCGGGCGGAGCAGAGGGTTAAATCACCACCTCACGCTGCTATTTCCGCTGCTTCTTTGAAGGGACATGGAGAAAGCAAGGTGGTGAAAGCAAGCAAAAAGATTCAGTGAGTGAGGAGGAGAACTCAACAGCTCCTTGACTTCAGACCCAAACTAAATAAATACTCGATTCCCAAGGCCTGATTAATGAAGTAGCGCTGAGATTTTAAATGTGTAACAAATGCCTGGAGATAGTAGAACAAATCAATCAAAACACTGATGGAATGCGATCGTTGATCGAAAAGGGGCTGTAAAAACAGAGGAGGGGACATTCCTTGATCAACCTGACAACTTGCTTGGAGATCAGAGTTGTGGGTCTAAATGCATGGAGCATCTTGTTGCAGTTGTACAAGACGTCAGTCAGGCCGCATTCGGAGTATTGCGTTCCGTTTTGGTCACTAGACAATAGACAATAGGTGCAAGTCCCTATTGAGGGAGTGCAGCGTAGGTTTACACGGTTAATTCCCAGGATGGCGGGACTGTCATATGCTGAGAGAATGGAGCGGCTGGGCTTGTACACTCTGGAGTTTAGAAGGATGAGAGGAAATCTTATTGAAACATATAAGATTATTAAGGGTTTGGACACGCTAGAGGCAAGAAACATGTTCCTGATATTGGGGGAGTCCAGAACCAGGGGCGGAGTTTGTACCTTCTCCCCGTGACCTGCGTGGGTTTTCTCCGAGATCTTCGGTTTCCCTGGAGAGAAGGAATGGGTGACGTTTTGGGTCGAGACCCCTTCTTCAGACTGTCTTCGGCTTTAAACTAGCATCTGCAGTTCCTTCTGATGCTGTAGTTTTTTTAGTTTAGTTTAGAGATGCAACACGGAAACTGGCCCTTCGGCCCATCGAGTCCGCGCCGACCAGCCAGTCATCCCCGCACACTTAAGGGCCTGTCCCACGAGCATGCGACTGCATGCGGCGAGCTCGACCAAACCGGAAGCGGGGGTCGCGTGGAGGTCGTGTGATCCCGTACGAGTTGACGTGAAGTTCGATCGAATTCCGCGGGAAGTTCGCGCTAGGTGCATGCGCTGTCAAGGCGCTGTGCACGCTCGTCGAGGCGGTGCGTACGGCCTCAATGTGGCTGTGGGCCGGCAGGACGTTGTTGCGTGGAGTTTTTGCACACGGTCAGTTTTTCGGAGCCCCGCGCGATGTCGGGACCAGCTCCGCCCAACTCCATACGGCTCCGGCGATCGAAGTGGGACCACGTTAGGTCGCGCTTGCCGCATGCAGTCGCATGCTTGTGGGACAGGTCCTTAACACTACACCACACCCACCAGGGACAATACTTTTCATTTACACCAAGCCAATTAACCTGAAAACCTGTACGTCTTTGGAGTGTGGGAGGAAACCGAAGATCTCGGAGAAAACCCACGCAGGTCATGGGGAGAATGTACAAACTCCGTTACAGACAGCGCCCGTAGTCGGGATGGAACCCGGGTCTCTGGCGCTGTGAGGCGGCAATTCTACCGCTGTGCCACCGTGCCGCCCCATTTTATCACCTTTCCACCAGGGAGTTATGAAGACATTTTATCAGCAGGCAGAGAACTAACACCTCCAGGCACAATAAACCTGATATTAGAGTGGGAGTTATATAGTCGCTGTCTGCAGCTATATTGCTAAAATTACTGCTTCATCAGGCAGGTATATTACTAAAATGTATCACATTGTTTACAAAGAAATGGAATTATTCCCCCGTCTGTGTAATGACAAAGATCCATTCGATAGACAATCAATGCTTGTTCACACACGGATGGTGGTGGGGGTGTAGGGAACAAGCTGCCAGAGGAGGTAGTTGAGGCAGGGGCTATCGCAACGTTTAAGGGACATTTGTCAGGTCCGTGGATAGGAAAGGTTTAGAGGGATATGGGTCAAATGCAGGCAGATGGGACTAGAAATGGGGAACTGCAGATACGGGTTACTGCACAAATGGATACAGAGTGCTGGAGCAACTCAGCGGGTCAGGCAGCACCTGTGGAGAACATGGATAGGTGACGTTTTTAGATGAAGAAGAATCCCAAACCGAAACGTCACCTATCCATGTTCTCCACAGGTGCTGCCTGACCCGCTGAGTTACTCCAGCACTCTGTGAAACGTCACCTATCCATGTTCTCCACAGGTGCTGCCTGACCCGCTGAGTTATGGTGCAGCAGCATCTATGGAGCTAAGGAAATAGGCAACTTTTCGGGCCGAAATCCTTCTGGAAATAGGCAACGTTTCGGGCCGAAACCCTTACGGGTTTCGGCCCGAAACGTTGCCTATTTCCTTAGCTCCACAGATGCTGCCTGACCCGCTGAGTTACTCCAGCACTCTGTGAAACGTCACCTATCCATGTTCTTCATAGATGCTGCCTGACCCGCTGAGTTACTCCAGCACTCTGTGAAACGTCACCTATCCATGTTCTCCAGCACAGATGCTGCCTGACCCGCTGAGTTTCTCCAGCACTCTGTGAAACGTCACCTATCCATGTTCTCCACAGATGCTGCCTGACCTGCTGAGTTACTCCAGCACTCTGTGAAACGTCACCTATCCATGTTTCTCCACAGATGCTGCCTGACCCGCTGAGTTACTCCAGCACTCTGTGAAACGTCACCTATCCATGTTCTCCACAGGTGCTGCCTGACCCGCTGAGTTACTCCAGCACTCTGTGAAACGTCACCTATCCATGTTCTCCACAGATGCTGCCTGACCTGCTGAGTTACTCCAGCACTCTGTGAAACGTCACCTATCCATGTTCTCCACAGATGCTGCCTGACCCGCTGAGTTACTCCAGCACTCTCTGTCTATCTAAACTAAACGAGGTCATTATTTATCTAACCGTGCCTTCCTCAACAAAGGAATCATTTAGCCGAGGCTCATTAATGACACGTCCGTTTTGTAATCAGTTTACCAGGCAAGGAGCAGCTTTTAATAGATCCACTGACTACTTTAACTGGTTCTGCTGTGAAGTGATTTAATTTGGATGATGAACCATCTCTAAACCACATCTGATTATCCATGACTGGACAATACATCTGCCATCCCAATGTCCTCGTCTGAGACTGCGGCTAGAAGCACTTTAGAAGGATGAGAGGGCATCTTATTGTAACATATAAGACTGTTCAGGGTTTGGACACGCTAGTGGCAGGAAACATGTTCCCGATGTTGGGGGAGTCCAGAACCAGGGGCCACACACAGTTTTCAAGAATAAGGGGTAAGCCCAGCCATTTAGAAACGGAGACGCCCGGCTTTAATATCACTTTTTCTCACAGAGAGTGGTGAGTCCTGTGGAATTCTCTGCCTCAGAGGGCGGTGGAGGCCGGTTCTCTGGATGCTTTCAAGAGAGAGCTAGATAGGGCTCTTAAAGATAGCGGAGTCAGGGGATATGGGGAGAAGGCAGGAACGGGGTACTGATTGGGGATGATCAGCCATGATCACATTGAATGGCGGTGCTGGCTCGAAGGGCCGAATGGCCTCCTCCTGCACCTATTGTCTATTATCTATTGACTTATTCTTGCGTGTGACGTGCACAGCCTAGAGTTGTAGGCCAAGGGTAGACATCCAGGCCAGGACAGCATCAGTTACTGGGTGGATGGGCTTTGAAGCCCCCGGGGAAAAGCCTCAGTGGGCAGTCATTCACCATGTGTGGGATGGTCTAGCCTGGATGTCCACAGTCACAAGCAGGAGCTGTCTGTCACCTCCCCACTGATGCAGGTGATGGGCTGTTCTTGCATGGAGGGTGTGGGTTCTGTTCAGGGTCGGCCATTGCTTACGATGGAGGTCAAAACCCGGTGGTTTCACCACGGTGGGATCTACGATGACCTCTCTGTTGTTGGTGTCGGCATCTTTCCATTCTCCATCTGGGAGTCAAAGTCTTCCAGGGGTTTTTACGGAAGACCAGAAGGGTTTGCGGGAGTTCAGGTGCATGTCGGGCCGAATGGCCGCCACTCCCTGTATTAAATCTCCTGGACTCCGCAGACTGTATTCTTAGACTATGTGACTCAATCCTCTGGAATGTTCCCTTGCTGCTGGTCGAGTCTGTGCCTAGCTCACCCAGGCACGGAGTACAGCTATTGCCAGGACAGGTATAATTAGGTACAAGGCCGATCGCGGAACCTCAAAGCATTTTACACACTGCCCCCTCTCCCACCTCTCCCCCATCTCTGACTAGCTCAGTTCAGTTTAGTTTAGAGATACAGCGCGGAAACAGGCCCTTCGGCCCACCGAGTCCACACCGACTAGCGATCCCCCACACGCTAACACTACCCTGCACACACTGGGGACAATTTACAATTTTTACCAAAGCCAATCAACCTACAAACCTGTGCGTCTTTGGAGTGTGGGAGGAAACCGGAGCACCCGGAGAAAACCCACGCGGTCACAGGGAGAACGGTACAAACTCCGTACAGACAGCGCCCGTAGTCGGGATGGAACCCGGGTCTCTGGCGCCGTAAAGCAGCAACTCTATACTTTAGGAGGGCTGATGAACTGTACACTGCAAGGGCCAGGAAGCGAGCGGGCAAGATCATCTCTGACCCCTCTCACCCTGGCCACAAACTCTTTGAATCACTTCCCTCTGGAAGGCGACTCCGGACTGTCAAAGCTGCCACAGCCAGACATAAAAACAGTTTTTTATCCACGAGTAGTTGCTCTATTCAACAGCCAAAAATCTGTAGCCTCCTTTTGATCTGGTATTTTATTTAATTCACATGTTTAATCGATAATGTTTTATTATTAATGTTTAATGTTTTATGCGTCATTCCTAACTGTCACTGTATGTCATGTTGTCACTTGTGGGCGGAGCACCAAGGCAAATTCCTTGTATGTGAATACTTGGCCAATAAACTTATTCATTCATTCATTCATTCAAGGGGCAGGGTGGGAGGAAGCGTGATGCAGATAACTGTCAGTAGTTTTGTAGTGGACATCAGTCAATAGTCCCTCTCATCATTTTAAAGACCTCTATCAAGTCCCCCCTTAACCTTCTGCGCTCCAAAGAATAAAGCCCTAACTTGTTCAACCTTTCTCTGTAACTTAGTTGCTGAAACCCAGGCAACATTCTAGTAAATCTCCTCTGTACTCTCTCTATTTTGTTGACATCCTTCCTATAATTAGGCGACCAAAATTGTACACCCTTTAACCCTCTCACCTAAAAGCTGTGCCCTCTCGAGTTGGACTCTGGGAACAAGTTTCTGACCATCGACCAAACATTTGCCTCTCATAAACCTGCCCTATCCATGTACCTGTCCAAATGTTTCTTAAACATTGCGATAGTCCCAGCCTCTACTCAACAGCCAAAATTCTGTCGCCACCTTTTGCTGTGGTATTTTATTTAATTCACATGTTTAATCGATAATGTTTTATTATTAATGTTTAATGTTTTATGTGTCATTCCTAAATTTCACTGTATGTCATGTTGTCAGTTGTGGGCGGAGCACCAAGGCAAATTCCTTGTATGTGAATATTTGGCCAATAAACTTATTCATTCAACTCTACCGCTGCGCAACCGCGCCGTACAGTACAGCACAGGAACAGGCCCTTCAGCCCACAATGTCCGTGCTGGACATGATGCCAAGTTAAACTGACCTTCTCTGCCACACCGTGTTCCACATCCCTCCATTGACTGCATATCCGCGTGCCCGCTTGTGTATCTGCCTTGTATCTGTATCTTATAGAAACATATAAAATTATAAAAGGACTGGACAAGCTAGATGCAGGAAAAATGTTCCCAATGTTGGACGAGTCCAGAACCAGGGGCCACAGTCTTAGAATAAAGGGGGGGCCATTTAAGACTGAGGTGAGAAAAACTTTTTCACCCAGAGATTTGTGAATTTATGGAATTCCCTGCCACAGAGGGCAGTGGAGGTCAAGTCACTGGATGGATTTAAGAGAGAGTTAGATAGAGCTCTAGGGGCTAGTGGAGTCGAGGGATATGGGGAGAAGGCAGGCACGGGTTATTGATTGGGGACGATCAGCCATGATCACAATGAATGGCGGTGTTGACTCGAAGGGCTGAATGGCCTCCTCCAGCACCTATTTTCTATGTTTCTCTGTTCCCATCACCCCCAGCAGCGCATTGCTGGCCCCCGCCATCCTCTATGTGTAAACGAATGTTGTCCCACACAGGTTAAGCTTTCACCCTCTCACCTAAAGGCTGTGCCCTCTTGAGTTGGTCTTTGGGTTTCTGACCATTCACCAAACATTTGCCTCATAGTTTTATATACTTATCTCTCCTCAACCTCCGACCTTCCAAGGAAAACAATCCAAGTCTATGCAACCTCTCCCTGAAACAATAGACAATAGACAATAGGTGCAGGAATAGGCCATTCGGCCCTTCAAGCCAGCACCGCCATTCAATGTGATCATGGCTGATCATCCCCAATCAGTACCCCGTTCCTGCCTTCTCCCCATATCCCCTGACTCCGCTATCTTTAAGAGCCCTATCTAGCTCTCCCTTGAAAGTATCCAGAGAACCGGCCTCCACCGCCCTCTGAGGCAGAGAATTCCACAGACTCACAACTCTCTGTGTGAAAAAGTGTTTCCTCGTCTCCGTTCTAAATGGCTTACCCCTTATTCTTAAACTGTGTGGCCCCTGGTTCTGGACTCCCCCAACATCGGGAACATGTTTCCTGCCTCTAGCGTATCCAAACATCTTATGTGTTTCAATGAGATGCCCTCTCATCTTTCTAAACTCCAGAGTGTACAAGCCCAGCTGCTCCATTCTCTCAGCATATGACAGTCCCGCCATCCCGGGAATTAACCTTGTAAACCTACGCTGCACTCCCTCAATAGCAAGAATATCCTTCCTCAAATTAGGGGGCCAAAACTGCACACAATACTCCAGGTGTGGTCTCACTAGGGCCCTGTACAACTGTAGAAGGATCTCTTTGCTCCTATACTCAACTCCTCTTGTTATAAAGGGCCAACATGCCATTGGCTTTCTTCACTGCCTGTTGTACCTGCACGCTTACTTTCACTCACCTCCTCATCCAGGGCAGCGTTCTGGTAAAATGGTCCGTATCCCTCCACTTCCTGCATATCCACGTGCCGATCCAAAAGCCTCTGAAACACCACAATACTATCTGCCTCCACCACCACCCCTGGCAGCATGTTCCAGGCACCCACCACCCTCTGTGTATAAAAACCCTTACCCTGATAAAACCTATCTCCTTTAAGCATGGCTCCTCTCACCTCAGAGCTATTTCCTTTAGCTTAGTTGAGTTTAGTTTATTGTCACGTGTACCGAGGTACAGTGAAAAGCTTTTGTTGCGTGCTAACCAGTCAGCGGAAAGACAATACATGATTACAATCAAGCCATCCACAGTAGAGAGAGTACAGAGGATATTTACTAGAATGTTGCCTGGGTTTCAACAACTAAGTTACAGAGATGGGTTGAATAAGGTCTTTATTCTCTGGAGCGCAGAAGGTTAAGGGGGACTTGATAGAGGTCTTTAAACCTCAGAGGTTAGTTGAGGCCAGTTCATTGGCTATATTTAAGAGGGAGTTAGATGTGGCCCTTGTGGCTAAGGGGATTAGGGGGTATGGAGAGAAGGCAGGTACGGGATACTGAGTTGGATGATCAGCCATGATCATATTGAATGGCGGTGCAGGCTCGAAGGGCCGAATGGCCTACTCCTGCACCTAATTTCTATGTTTCTATGTTTAAAAATGATGAATGGGATAGACAGAGTTGATGTGGACAAGCTTTTCCCTTTGAGAATAGGGAAGATTCAAACAAGAGGACATGACTTCAGAATTAAGGGACAGAAGTTTAGGGGTAACATGAGGGGGAACTTCTTTACTCAGAGAGTGGTAGCGGTGTGGAATGAGCTTCCAGTGGAAGTGGTGGAGGCAGGTTAATTGGTATCATTTAACAATAAATTGGATAGGCATATGGATGAGAAGGGAATGGAGGGTTATGGTATGAGTGCAGGCAGGTGAGACTAAGGGAAAAAAAGTTGTTCGGCACAGACTTGTAGGGCCGAGATGGCCTGTTTCCGTGCTGTAATTGTTATATGGTTACATGATAAAGGGAATAACGTTTAGTGCAAGGTAAAGTCCGATCATAGATAGTCCGAGGGTCTCCAAAGAGGTGGATAGTAGTTCAGGACTGCTCTCTAGTTGTGGTAGGATGGTTCGGTTGCCTGATTACAGCTGGGAAGAAACTGTCGGTGAGATTTAGAAAAGCACAGTTAAAGTATGAAATGCTGCTGTCGTAGTCCAGGTTTAAAAGAGTGTCGCGATTGCAACGAGTCACTTCTGGTCAAAATACAGGACAAATTCCCCACGGCCCTGGCTGGGTGAATGATGAGTTGGTCCGGGTGCTGGACTGCACACAAAGCCCAGCCTGCGGGCCAGCGGAGGAGTTTTGGCCCGGGCCTATTTCCGTCGCTCCATAGATGCTGCTGCACCCGCTATGTTTCTACAGCATTTTTGTCTACCCAGGTTTGTAGGATAATTGAAGGTACACAAAAATGCTGGAGAAACTCAGCGGGTGCAGCAGCATCTATGGAGCGAAGGAAATAGGCAACGTTTCGGGCCGAAACCCTTCTTCAGACTGATCGGGGGCGGGGGTGGGCGGGGACAAGAAAGGAAAAAGGAGGAGGAGCCCGAAGGCTGGGGGATGGGAGGAGACAGCAGGGGGACTGAGGAAGGGGAGGAGACAGCAAGGACTAACACAATTGGGAGAATTCGATGTTCATGCCCCCAGGATGCAGACTCCCCAAACGGAATATGAGGTGCTGTTTCTCCAATTTCCGGTGCTGCTCGCTGTGGCCATGGAGGAGACCCAGGACAGAGAGGTCGGAGGCGGAGTGGGAGGGGGAGTTGAAGTGCTGAGCCACCGGGAGGTCAGCTTGGTTATTGCGGACCGAGCGGAGGTGTTCGGCGAAACGATCGCCCAACCTCCGCTTGGTCTCACCGATATAGATCTACTGACATCTAGAGCAGAGGATACAGTAGATGAGGTTGGAGGAGATGCAGGTAAACCTCTGTCGCATCTGGAACGATTGCTTGGGTCCTTGAACGGAGTAGAGCGGGGAGGTAAAGGGACAAGTGTTGCATCTCTTGCGGTTGCAAGGGAAAGTGCCCGGGGAGGGGGTGGACCGAGAGGGAAGGGAAGAATTGACAAGGGAGTTATGGAGGGAGCGGACTTTGCGGAAGGCAGATATGGGGGGAGATGGGAAGATGTGGCAAGTGGTGGGGTCACGTTGGAGGTGGCGATACTGAGGGAGGATTACTTTTTGTATGTGACGGCTGGTGGGGTGAAAGGTGAGGACTAGGGGGACTCGGCCCTTGTTGCGAGTGCGGGGATGGGGAGAGAGAGCAGTGTTGCGGGGTATGGAAGAGACCCTGGTGCGAGCCTCATTTATGGTGGAGGAGGGGAACCCCCGTTCCCTGAATAATGAGGACATTTCAGATGGCCCTGGTGTGGAACGCCTCATCCGTGGAGCAGATGCGGCGTAGATGGAGGAATGGGAGTAGGGGATGGAGTCCTTACAGGAAGCAGGGTGGGAAGACGTGTAGTCCAGATAGCCATGGGAGTCAGTGGGTTTATAGTGTATGTCGGTCAGAAGTCTATCACCTGCGATGGAGATAGTGAGGTCAAGGAATGGTTTGGTATGAATGTGACTTGTCTCCATTGTGTGTAGGGTGGTGTTAGTGTGCGGGGATCGCTGGTTGGCGCCGATTCGGTGGGATGAAGGGCCTGTTTCCGCGCTGTATCTCTAAACTCTGAACATGATGCCTCTATAAATCAGTCCAACAGCCCCTGGGTTATAATGGAGCCCTGTTGGAAATAATCGCGTAGAATTACGTGCAAAAGCATCATAATTAGTTGATAAACAGTCCGTAATTCGATCCAGATGCCTGCATTAAAAACCAGTACCTGCCAAACAAACATGAGGATCTACACAGTGGAAGAGACTGGTGACAGTGAGGGGAGTTTGAGTTTCAGTTTAGTTTATTGTCACGTGTACCGAGGTACAGTGAAAAGCTTTTGTTGCGTGTTATACCAGCCAGTGGAAAGACAACACATGATTACCATCGAGCCGTTTACAGATACATAGATAGAATTGATAGATGGAATTTATTTGCCACATAACCAGGGTCGGTGGAAATTTTGGGTTGTCAGCAGCGGTACAATAATAAAGATCACACAACCACAATAAAACTGTAACACAAACATCCACCACAGCATTCATCACTGTGGTGGAAGGCACAGAATTTGGCCAGTCCTCCTCCATTTCCCCCCCGTGGACAGGACTAGAGTCCAGAGTCAGTCCAGGATCGGCTCTTCCTCTCCGGAGACCGCGGCTTTAAGTTGATGTAGGCCGCAGGCCCGCGGTTGAGATTTAAAGTCCCCGCCGCAGCCAGAAGCACCGCAGACCGCAGGGCCGGCGGTCGAAGCTCCCCTCCAGGGGTGATGGTAAGTCCACGCCGGCCCCGCGGTAGAAGTTATCCGCGGGCCGGCAGTGATGGCTTTTTCCACCCCCGGGTCCCCCACGAGGGATCCCGGGCTGTAGACGCCGCACCAGCTGGAACTCTGCAGACCGCGCGTGGCTTCAGGCTGCCGGCTGCCCCAGGCCAGCGAAAAACGGAGCGCTCCCCTCCAGCGAGCCCCAGCGAGGGCTCACCTGCTCCACGCCGAGAGTCCACCGCCGCTGAAGCCCCGGGCGCGTCTCCGGGAAAGGCCGCGCCGATCCTTGCTGTTAGGCCACGGGGGGAGGCGACCTGGAAAATGTCGCCTCTCGATGGAGGAGGCGACCGAAGCGGTTTCCCCCTTACCCCCCCCCCACACCACCCCCCACACAAAACACACCGAGGAACATCAAAAACACACTTTAAGACATACTAAAAAAAATAAAAAAAGTTGAAAAAAACTAACACGCTGCTTACATGGCTGCTGCCAGAGCAGCGCCCCCTATACAGGATCAGGGAATAACGTCTAGTGCAAGTTAAAGCCAGCAAAGTCCAATCAAGGACAGTCCGATAGCCGTTCAGGCCTGCACGCTGGTTGTGGGAGACAGCAGTCCTGAACTATCGTGCCACAGGGAGCTACGCATGATTACAATCGAGCCGTTTACAGTGTACAGATACACGATAAAGGGAAGAGCATTTAGTGCAAGATACAAGTCCAGTCAAAGATAGTCCAAGGGTCTCTAATGAGGTACAGTAGATCGTAGCTCAGGACCGCTCTCTAGTTGTTGGTAGGATGGTTCAGTTAGACAATAGACAATAGGTGCAGGAGTAGGCCATTCGGCCCTTCGAGCCCAGCACCGCCATTCAATGTGATCATGGCTGATCATCCCCAATCAGTACCCCGTTCCTGCCTTCTCCCCATATCCCCTGACTCCGCTATCTTTAAGAGCCCTATCTAGCTCTCTCTTGAAAGTATCCAGAGAACCTGCCTCCACCGCCCTCTGAGGCAGAGAATTCCACAGACTCACAACTCTCTGTGTGAAAAAATGTTTCCTCGTCTCCGTTCTAAATGGCTTACCCCTTATTCTTAAACTGTGTGGCCCCTGGTCCTGGACTCCCCCAACATCGGGAACATGTTTCCTGCCTCTAGTGTGTCCAAACCCTTAATAATCTTATATGAGATATCCTCTCATCCTTCTAACTCCAGAGTGTACAAGCCTAGCCGCTCCATTCTCTCAGCATATGACAGTCCCGCCATCCCGGGAATTAACCTTGTGAACCTACGCTGCACTCCCTCAATAGCAGGAACGAGCTGCCAGAGGAGGTTGTTAAGGCAGGTATAACAACATTTAAAAGACATTTGGACAGGTAAATGGATAGGAATGGTTCAGAGGGATGTGGGCCAAATGCGAGCAAATGGGACTAGTGTGAGTGGGCATCTTGTTTAGCATGGACAAGGTGGGCCGAAGGGCATGTTTCCGTGCTGTATCACTCGATGACTTTCTCCATTTTCTCCTGGTTTTCTCCATTCCGACAGTCTTCATGTGATGCCAGGGAGCAGGGGTGAGTGTGAACATGTGCGTGCAAAATGCAAAACGAGTGTGTGCACATTGTTCCCTCTTGTGTATGCATTTGTGTGTGTGTGTGTGTGTGTGTGTGTGTGTGTGTGTGTGTATGTGTGTGTGTATGTATATATATTTGTGTGTGTGTGTGTGTATGTGTGTGTGTGTGTGTGTGTGTACGTGTGTGTGTGTGTGTGTGTGTGTGGCGGGGGGGGGGGGGGGGGAAACTTTTAAAATTTTTCCCCTGCACGGAGAACCCGACCTTTCCCTGTCGGGTCTCCGTTGTCGTTGGGGCTGCAACGTGGAGCGGCCTCCAGCAGGAACGTCCTGGGGCTCCAGTCACGGAGCTGCGGACCTACTCACCATCACGGAGCTGGCCGAGTCCGGAGCGGGAGGAGCGGTGGTGGCGCGCTGCTGCGACCCGACCCTCGGAGATTCGGAGGCTCCAACCGCAGGTCTGGTGGACAGTGATATCGGGAGCCCGCGGGTCCCTGCTGGGAGACCGCTTTTCGGGGCTTCCACAACGGCGACTTCACCCGCCCGAGTAGCGGGGTCGAGGATGACCTGGAGCGGGGCCTTACATCATCGCCCGGCGTGGCTTCAACGGCTGCGGGACTTTGCCAGCGCCCGCCCGGGGCTCCAACAACAAGACCCGGAGCGCGGCCTTGCATCACCCGGCGCGGCGTTAATGGCCGCGGGACAATTGTTATCGCCCGCCGGGGGCTCTGACTTTGACTCTGACATCGGGGGAGAGGGAAGTGCAGGGGAGAGATACGTTTTTTTTTGCCTTCCATCACAGCGAGGTGGAGATGCGCTGTGATGGATGTCTGTGTAAATTGTGTTGTGTCTTGGGTCTTTTTTTTTCTTGTATGTATGACTGCAGAAACAACATTTCATTTGAGCCTCTATGAGGTTCAAGTGACAAATAAATTGTATTGTATTGTATTGTGTATTGTGATCATGGCTGATCATCCACAATCAGTATCCCGCCTTCTCCCCATATCCCTTGATTCCACTAGCCTTAAGAGCTCTAACTAACCTTTTTTTTTGAAAACATACGGTAAATTGGCCTCCACTGTCTTCTGTTGCAGAGAATTCCACAGGTTCACAACACTCTGTGTGAAAAAGATTTTCCTCATCTCAGTTCTAAATGATCTACCCCTTATTCTTAAACTGTGGCCACTGGTTCTGGACTCCCCCAACATCGGGACCATGTTTCCTGCATCTAGCTTGCCCAATCCCTTAATAATTTTACACGTTTCTATAAGATTGCCACTCATCCTTCTAAATTCCACTTGAAGCAGGTAAGCTAGGGAGAGGTTTTGAGAGACACAACACAGAAGCAGCCCTTCGGCCCATCGAGCCCATGCCGACCAGTGATCACTCCGAACACTAATAGCCCTGTCCCACGGTGTGAGTCCATTCCAAGAGCTCTCCTGAGTTTAAAAAAATCAAACTCATGGTAAGCACGGAGAATGAACGTAGCGGGTCCGTCGGAGCTCGGGGACGTCTCGTAACGCTAACGGCAGGTACTCGGGAAGACTCGCTAACGGCAGGTAAGCACGGGAAGACTTGTGAAGATTTTTCAACATGTTGAAAAATGTCCACGAGAGTCCCGAGTACCGACGAGCAGCCATTACCGTAAATCTCCGAGTTCGAATCAGGGCGAAGTCGGGAGAGCTCTTGGAATGAACTCGTA
>NW_026576424.1:0-35000 GCF_028641065.1 Leucoraja erinaceus | reverse complement strand
AAGTAATTTCTGGAGTGACATATTTAACTGTCTTTCCAAACAATGTCGAATAAATATTCCGCCTGATTGTAATCTGGCTATTTTTGGTTGCTCGGACAATACAAGGGCCCTTCCTTCCCACCAGAAGCAGATTCTTAGAGCAGGTATGGTTGTAGCTAAAAAAAAAGAATATTACTGAATTGGAAGCCTCCACTCTCCCCATGTTTCAAGAGGTGGCTTCAACGAAATTGCTAAGATGGAACAGATTCCTTTTAACAACGGGAATTCACAAAATTATTTTTTGAACGTGTGGAAACAATTTTTGATATTGTTTGATGAGGCATAACGGTCTGGTTTGGTTATTTTGCTGCTGTGCTATGTCTTTAATCTGAGCGGACTTTGATCTTTGAACTCTGACTGATATTCTGGCTGCCCTCCACTCGTTTTTTTATTTTATTTTTTTTGGTTTGTTTTGTTTGTTTGTTTGTTTTTATTGTTTGTTGATATGTTTTGGGGGTTTGTTTGTTTTTGGTTTTTTTTGTTTTTATTTGATTTTTTATTTATTTTTTAATTTTAACCATATAACCATATAACCATATAACAATTACAGCACGGAAACGGGCCATCTCGGCCCTACAAGTCCATGCCGAACAAATTTTTTTTTCCCCTTAGTCCCACCTGCCTGCACTCATACCATAACCCTCCATTCCCTTTGAAAAAGCTACTTATTTTAACTACTAAACCAGGTTCGCTTCTTAATAAACAGACACCACACAAACTGTTTGGTAGACCAGTTCAAAACTTTACTTAACATCGGCCGATGGAAGGGAGCGAGAATTCCAGCTAAGTGACCAATGTAGACACTCAACTGTCCTCGGTCCTCTTCTCTGAACAACAGAATTACATTGCCTTAAATAGGGTTTTTTTGTCCCCTTAACACCTTCCACAGACATTAGTCATGGTCAGAGGTACTGGAAAAGGTTTCCACAGAATGCATCACATCAAACCTTTTTTTTTTACATGGTACAAGATATACTAAAAACATTGGCCATTTGCCTTATCTCCAAATAGACCACCCTAGCTCTGTTCGCTGCTTCCTCTGTCATTTGGTCCCTCATAAACATAGGTCATTTGTTTACAAAGATGTGACTGGCTATTTCTCTCTTCCTTTATTGCCTCCTCCCCATAAACATTGGTCATTTGGTTTATGGCATCTCACTTCAAAGATTTGACCAGCTATCTCTCTAGCTGCTCCTATGCCTGTCACTTGGGAGACAATGTTATAGGATTTATTATCTCACACACACCCACAACCTAAGGCAAGCCTAATTTGACACTAAATATAAGCTGTAAGCTAGCCCAGAAACCAATTTAATATCTTCTTATATTTTTAACTAAAACTCGGCTTCATCACCTTCTCATCCATATGCCTATCCAATTTATTTTTAAATGATACCAATGAACCTGCCTCCACCACTTCCACTGGGAGCTCATTCCACACCGCCACCACTCTCTGCGTAAAGAAGTTCCCCCTCATATTACCCCTAAACTTCTGTCCCTTAATTCTGAAGTCATGTCCTCTTGTTTGAATCTTCCCTATTCTCAAAGGGAAAAGCTTGTCCACATCAACTCTGTCTATCCCTCTCATCGTTTTAAAAACCTCTATCAGGTCCCCCCTTAACCTTCTGCGCTCCAGAGAATAAAGACCTAACTTATTCAACCTATCTCTGTAACTTATTTTTTAATTTTATTTTTTGTTTCTTTAATTGTTGTTTTTTTTTGTCCTCTGTCTACTGTGTGTTTGCTATGATAACATTTGAAAACAAATGAAGCTGTACAATAATTGTATAGTGGTAGATGCCGAGCGATTTTTCCGTGTACAATTGCTTCTCATAAAGATAAATTAAATAGGAGGGTTTTTCAGATAGGAACATGGATATGCAGGATATGGGTTGTGTACAGGTAGATAACATTTGGTCTTGGCATCAAGCTCAGCACAGACATTGTGGGCCGAAGGGCCTGTTCCTGTCCTGTGCTGTTCTACGCTCTACTGTAAATCATAAACCCAATAATGTAATGTTGATAATATAATCTACCATTGAGTGGAAGATGATACTGTTCTCTGCCATGCTGGTAATAGGTTGTGGTGAGAACATGCCCGAGAGTCAGACTGCAATGAAAACATGCCCCCAGACAGAGACACATTTCCACAGACAAAGTCCAATGTCCGCAATGGGGTAGAGGTGAATCGGACAGTACCCTAGCTTATGGAAGGGCCGTTCAGAAGCCTGATAACAGAGGGGAAGAAGCTGTTCCTGAGTCTGGTGGTGCACGCTTTCAAGCTTCTGTACCTTCTGCCGGACGGGAGCGGGGAGAAGAAGGAATGACCGGGGTGGGACACCTGGAGTTGATCAGGGCGGGTGCCCCTCAGTGCCAGAGACCCGGGTTCCATCCTGACTACGGGTGCTGTCTGTACGGAGTTTGGCCCTTCTCTCTGTAACTGCGTGGCTTTTCTCCTGGTTTCCTCCCACACTCCATATTTGTACAGGTTTGTAGGTTAATTGGCTTGGTAAAATTGTAAATTGTCCCTGGTGTGTGTAGGATAGTGTTAATGTGCGGGGAGTGGGGGGTGGAAGATTAGAGGGCGGTGGAGGCCGGTTCTCTGGATACTTTCATGAGAGAGCTAGATAGGGCTCTTAAAAATAGCGGAGTCAGGGGATATGGGGAGAAGGCAGGAACGGGGTACTGATTGGGGATGATCAGCCATGATCACATTGAATGGCGGTGCTGGCTCGAAGGGCCGAATGACCTAATCCTGCACCTATTGTCTATTGTCTATTGATTTCAACCTTCACGTGGTCCACCCTGTTTTCGACGAATACAATCAACCCGGCGCCCACAATCAAAGAAGATCAAATAGTCTTACAACTTTAAGGCCCTGTCCCACTGTACGAGTTCATCCAAGAGCTCTCCCGAGTTGAAAAACTCGTGGTAAGCACGTAGAATGTACGTAGCGGGTACGTCGGAGCTCGGGGACGTCTCCTGGCGGTTTGTAACGCTAATGGCAGGTACTCGGGAAACGCGGTAAGCTCGGGAAGACTGGTGAAGATTTTTCAACATGTTTGAAAAATGTCCACGAGAGCCCCGAGCACCGACGAGTGGCCATTACCGTAAATCTCCGAGTTCGAATCAGGGGCAAATTCGGGAGAGCTCTTGAATTCGCTTGTACAGTGGGACAGCCCCTTTAGGCTGTGCACGCCACACGCAAGAAGAAGAAGGAGTGTGCGGGGATCGCTGGTCGGCGTGGACTAGGTGGGCCGAAGGGCCTGTTTCCGCACTGTGCCTCTAAACTAAATTAAACCTGGCGTTAACACTGAGTTATGTTCTTCTCAGGTGAATGAGGTGCCTGGAATAATTTGCCGGAGGTAGCCGCCCGCAGATATGGCCTCCGACTCGCAACACGCCTTTGCCACCGTGCAGAAGATCTACTATCCATCGCTGTGCGCTGTTGGTATTCCAGGTAGGCTCAGTTGATACGGCCGCTAACATTGCACCACCAGGGCCAAGGGGTCGTGTTTTACGCCAACAACAATCTGGTGTACGAGAGCTTAGAGTCACAGGTGATAGAATGTGGAAACAGGCCCTTCGGCCCAACTCGCCCACAACGGCCAACATGCCCCATCTACACTAGTCCCACCTGCCTGCGTTGGGCCCATATCCCCTCCAAACCCGTCCTATCCATGTACGGAGAGGGAGATCAGACGGAGAGTGAGACTTGGTTTTGATTTTTAGCTTAGAGATACAACAATGGAACAGGCAAAAATGCTGGAGGAACTCAGCGGGTGAGGAGGCATCTATGGAGCGAAGGAATAGGCGACGTTTCGGGTCGAGACCCTTCTTCGGACTGATGTGGGGGTGGATTGGGAAGAAGAAAGGAAGAGGCGGAGACAGTGGGCTGTGGGGGGAGCTGGGGAGGGGAGGGGAAGGAGGGAGAAAGCAGGGACTACCTGAAATTGGAGAAGTCAATGTTCATACCGCTGGGTTTCTTTAACATAGAAACCCAGCTGGTGGCGCAGAGGGTAGAGTTGCTGCCTCACAGCGCCAGAGACCTGGCTTCCATCCTGACTACTGGTGCTGTCTGTACGGAGTTTGCACGTTCTCCCCGTGACCCACGTGGGTTTTCTCCGAGATCTTCGGTTTCCCCCCACACTCAAAAGACGTAGAGGTTTGTAGGTAAATTGGCTTGGTATAAATGTAACATTGTCCCCAGTGTGTAGGATAGTATCAGTGTGCGGGGATCGCTGGTCGGCACAGACTCGGTGGGCTGAAGGGCCTGTTCCCACACTAAACTACACTGCACTAAACCTGCTAAGTTCCTCCAGCACATCGGGAACATGTTTCCTGCCTCCAGCGTGTCCAAACCCTTAATAATCTTATATGTTTCACGGGGAGAACGTTGCAAACTCCGTACAGGCAGCACCCGTAGTCAGGATCGAACCCAGGTCTCTGGCGCAGTAAGACAACAAGTCTGCTATAACGCCACTGTGCCTTGCAGGGAGGCATAGATGGGTTCCCGATGTTGGGGGAGTCCAGAACCAGGGGCCACACAGTTTAAGAATAAGGAGTAAGCCATTTAGAACGGAGACGAGGAAACACTTTTTCACACAGAGAGTGGTGAGTCTGTGGAATTCTCTGCCTCAGAGGGCGGTGGAGGCCGGTTCTCTGGATACTTTCAAGAGAGAGCTAGATAGGGCTCTTAAAGATAGCGGAGTCAGGGGAGAAGGCAGGAACGGGGTAGTGATTGGGGATGATCAGCCATGATCACATTGTATGGCGGTGCTGGCTCGAAGGGCTGAATGGCCTACTCCTGCACCTATTGTCTATTGTCTATTGAATTAGAGACCCAGCCTACTCAACCTCTCCCTGCAGCTCATGCCCTCTAGTCCTGGCAAAGTCTTTGTAAAGTTTTGCCTGATGGATCTCCAGTTTTGTCTGCAGTCTGTTCAAAACAACCTCGCTGTATGAACATTGAATTCTCTAATTTAAAGAAACTTAATTGTATATTCTCCACCTCTCCAGTGTTTCGCCCTTTACCCCTTCCTGCACCCTGGCCGTTTTACCAGTTGGCAACAGTCTTGTCCTCGACTCACCTACTCTGGGTGGGAGACCTGCGTGCATCTCCCGATCTAATCCCCTCAGCCATTCATTCGTGGCTGATCTATCTTTCCCACTTGATCCCATTCTCCTGCCTTCTCCCCATAAACCCCTGACATCCCGTACTGCAGGAAAAATGTCCTCGATGTTGCGGGAGTCCAGAACCAGGGGGTTACTGTTTAATTATAAGGGGTTCGGCCATTTAGGACTGAGATGAAGAAATACTTTTTCACCCAGGGAGTTGTGAATCTGTGGAATTCTCTGCCTCAGAAGGCGGTGGAGGCTGATTCACTGGATGTTTTCAAGAGAGTGTTATAGCCCTGTCCCACGGTACGAGAGCTCTCCCGAGTTTTTAAATAATCAAACTCATGGTAAGCACGGAGAATGAACGTAGCGGGTACGTCAGAGCTCGGGGGCGTCTCTTAGCGGCTCGTAACGCTAACGGCAGGTACTCGGGAAGACTCGCTAACGGCAGGCAAGCAGGGGAAGACTCGTGAAGATTTTTCAACATGTTGAAAAATGTCCACGAGAGCCCCGAGTATCGATGAGCGGCCATTACCGTAAATCTCCAAGTTCGAATCGGGGCAAACTCGGGAATGAACTCGTACAGTGGGACAGGGCCATTAAATTTAGCACTCGGGGCTAATGGAATCAAGGGATATGGGGAAAAGGCAGGAACGGGGTACTGATTGGGGATGATCAGCCATGATCACATTGAATGGCGGTGCAGGCTCGAAGGGCCGAATGGCCTACTCCTGCGTCTATTTTGAATGTTTCAACGATTTAATAAGCGGGCCAGTGCGGGGAACAGCCATCCATCCCCCAGTGAAGCTGGGAAAGTTCAACGACTGCATTTGGCCTTTTGTTCCTTGGCTTGTAACAAATGCGGCAGAGTGTTCTGTTTGAGCGGGGATTAACACATTCCGATCGTGATGAATGGCCCATTCCGCTGGTCGACTCCAGCACTGGTGAGCTGTGTCGTCGCGGAGAATTCAACACATCATTCTCACTCACAACAAACCCACTGCCTTTTTAGTTTAGATCGAAAGATAGACACAGAGTGCTGGAGTAACTCAGCGGGTCAGGCAGCATCTGTCGAGCTAGGAACGTGGGCCGATAGGTGAAACGTTTCACAGAATGGCTGGAGTAATTTCCTTAGCTCAGCGGGTCAGGCAGCATCTGTGGAGAACATGGATAGGTGACGTTTCACAGAGTGCTGGAGTAACTCAGCGGGTCAGGCAGCATCTGTGGAGAACATGGATAGGTGACGTTTCACAGAGTGCTGGAGTAACTCAGCGGGTCAGGCAGCATCTGTGGAGAACATGGATAGGTGACGTTTCACAGAGTGCTGGAGTAACTCAGCGGGTCAGGCAGCATGGATAGGTGACTGTGGCTGGAGAACAGCGGATCAGGCAGCATCTGTGGAGAACGTGGATAGGTGACGTTTCACAGAGTGCTGGAGTAACTCAGAACGGGTCAGGCAGCATGTCTGGGGAGAAGGGATGGGTGATGTTTCGGGTCGAGACCCTTCTTCAGACGGCCTTTTCATTTAGTTTAGTTTAGAGATACAGCGCAGTAATGGGCCCACCGAGTCTGCGCCGACCAGCGATCCCCGCACACTAACACTGTCCTACACACACTAGCGACTACATAGGACATGAGGGTGGCGCAGCGATAGAGTTGCTGCCTCACAGCGCCAGAGACCTAGGTTCAATCCTGACGACAGGTGCTGTCTGTACGGAGTTTGTACGTTCTCCCCGTGACCACGTGGGTTTTCTCCGGGTGCTCCGGGTTTCCTTCGACACTCCAAAGACGTGCATGTTTGTAGGTTAATTGGCTTGGTATACATGTAAAAATTGTCCCTGGTATGAGACAGTGTTAGTGTGCGGGGATCGCTGGTCGGTACGGTCCCGGTGGGCCGAAGGGCCTGTTTCCGCGCTGTATCTCTGAAGTAAACTAAAGTATATTTACAATAACACCAAGCCAGTTAACCTACAAACCTGCACGTCTTTGGAGTGTGGGAAGAAACCGAAGATCTCGGAGAAAACCCACGCAGGTCACGGGGAGAACGTACAAACTGCGTACAGACAGCGCCCGTAGTCAGGATGGAACCCGGGTCTCTGGCGCTGTGAGGCAGCAACTCTACCCGCTGCACCACCGTTACACCCAGCTCTCCGGCTAGACCGTTGACAATAGACAATAGACAATAGGTGCAGGATGATGTGCATGGCTGATCATCCCCAATCAGTACCCCGTTCCTGTCTTCTCCCCATATCCCCTGACTCCGCTATCTTCAAGAATCCTGTCTAGCGCTCTCTTGAAAGTATCCAGAGAACCGGCCTCCACCGCCCTCTGAGGCAGAGAATTCCACAGACTCACCACTCTCTGTGAGAAAAAGTGTTTCCTCGTCTCCGTTCTAAATGGCTTACCCCTTATTCTTAAACTGTGGCCCCCTGGTTCTGGACTCCCCCAACATCGGGAACATGTCTCCTGCCTCTAGCGTGTCCAAACCCTTAATAATCTTATATGCTTCAATAAGACATCCTCTCATCCTTCTAAATTCCAGAGTGTACAAGCCCAGCTGCTCCATTCTCTCAGCATATCACAGTCCCGCCATCCCAGGAATTAACCTTGTAAACCTACGCTGCACTCCCTCAATAGCAAGAATGTCCTTCTCAAATTTGGAGACCAAAACTGCACACAATACTCCAGGTGTGGTCTCACTAGGACCCAGTACAACTGCAGAAGGACCTCTTTGCTCCTATACTCAACTCCTCTTGTTATAAAGGCCAACATGCCATTCGCTTTCTTCACTGCCTGCTGTTCCTGCATGCTTACTTTCATAGACTGATGTACAAGGACCCCCAGATCCCGTTGTACTTCCCCTTTTCCCAACTTGACGCAATTTAGATAATAATCTGCCTTCCTGTTTTTGCTACCAAAGTGGATAACCTCACATTTACCCACATTAAACTGCATCTGCCATGCATCTGCTCACTCCCCCAACCTGTCCAAGTCACCCTGCATTCTCCTAGCATCCTCCTCACAGTTCACACTGCCACCCAGCTTTGTGTCATCTGCAAATTTGCGAATGTTACTTTGAATTCCTTCATCTAAATCATTAATATATATTGTAAATAGCTGTGGTCCCCAGCACCGAGCCTTGCGGTACCCCACTAGTCACTGCCTGCCATTCTGAAAGTGACCCGTTAATCCCTACTCTTTGTTTCCTGTCTGGCAAACCAATTTTCTCTCCATGTCAGCACTCTACCCCCAATACCATGACAAGCCCTGTTTAAAAATAGGACCATTTTCCATCGGCTCAAAGTCATTTTGTAAAAAAAATACTATTTGGCACCTGATTTGTAGTTGAAGTTATGGCAGAAGGAATACATCAAGATTAGTCCACTCCATTAACACAGTTTCCTGTCCTGACCAGTGGATGAATAATATGCGTTTGGCAATTTAGTGAATCCTATGCGCAGTGGAACAGTCAGATCATGGCATTTTTACGCTGAGATTACATAAACGACTGCCTGGTCTCCAAAGCAGAAGAAATATGATCTAAACTCAATTAGGGTCGACACTAAAAGCTGGAGTGACTCAGGAATGGGTGACGTTTCGGGTCGAGACCCTTCTTCAGACTCCGTCTCTCCCCCACCCCAGTCGTTTCGCTGTCGTCCTGGTTAGTTTCATTCAGTGATAGCAGCAAATCAGGCCATTCAGCCCATCAAGTCTACCCCGCCATTCAATAATGGCTGATCTATCTTTCCCTCTCAACCCCATTCTCCTGCCTTCTTCTCATAACCCCTGACACCCGCACCAATCAAGAATCTATCTATCTCTGCCTTAAAAACATCCAATGACTTGGCCTCCACATCCTACAGATTCACCACCCTCTGACTATTGTCACAGTGTTCTATAGCTTGTAAAGGGCCTGTCCCACTTGGATGTCATTTGCGCCTTATATGTAAAATAGGTCGATGCATCGTTACGTGCGATGCTGCGCACAAATCACGCGTCATCATGCGCGTGATGTCATTAGAATATCCTGCGGCGCGCGGCGACACATGGCGGTGCACGGTGAGGTAACCATGCGTCAACACGCGATACACGTGAGAAGTCGGGACGCCAGCGTGCGACGCCAATGCGTTAGCGTGCGCACCCAATGCATCAGCGTGCGTACGCGATACATCACGCAGGTGGCGCACGAAGGATTGCGTGCAGCACAAAATCCTGGAGCGCCGTGCGATACCGCAACTCCACACTCCTCCACGCCTCTCCATGCGCCCGTCCCCGCGCTACCCACACGCTACCCGTGCGTCACAACGCGACCACCACATTTTTGGAGGTCGCGTAAATGGTGAGCAAACGACGGCCAAGTGGGACGGGGCCCTTAACTTGATTTCATCCAACCCACAACTAACAATATTTCCTTTATCATTGTTACATCTGCATATCTTTCATTCCTTTGTTCTATATCTCTGTGTCCCCCGACTCTCAGTCTGAAGAAGGGTCTCGACCCGAAACATCACCTATGATGTGGATAGAGAACTGTCTGGCAAACAGGAAGCAAAGAGCAGGAGTAAACGGGTCCTTTTCACAATGGCAGGCAGTGACTAGTGGGGTACCACAAGGCTCAGTGCTGGGACCGCAGCTATTTACAATATATATTAATGATCTGGATGAGGGAATTGAAGGCAATATCTCCAAGTTTGCGGATGACACTAAGCTGGGGGGCAGTGTTAGCTGTGAGGAGGATGCTAGGAGACTGCAAGGTGACTTGGATAGGCTGGGTGAGTGGGCAAATGTTTGGCAGATGCAGTATAATGTGGATAATTGTGAGGTTATCCATTTTGGTGGCAAAAACGGGAAAGCAGACTATTATCTAAATGGTGGCCGATTGGGAAAGGGGGAGATGCAGCGAGACCTGGGTGTCATGGTACACCAGTCATTGCAGGTAGGCATGCAGGTGCAGCAGGCAGTAAAGAAAGCAAATGGTATGTTAGCTTTCATTGCAAAAGGATTTGAGTATAGGAGCAGGGAGGTACTACTGCAGTTGTACAGGGTCTTGGTGAGACCACACCTGGAGTATTGCGTACAGTTTTGGTCTCCAAATCTGAGGAAGGACATTATTGCCATAGAGGGAGTGCAGAGACGGTTCACCAGACTGATTCCTGGGATGGCAGGACTGTCTTATGAAGAAAGACTGGATAGACTTGGTTTATACTCTCTAGAATTTAGGAGATTGAGAGGGGATCTTATAGAAACTTACAAAATTCTTAAGGGGTTGGACAGGCTAGATGCAGGAAGATTGTTTCCGATGTTGGGGAAGTCCAGGACAAGGGGTCACAGCTTAAGGATAAGGGGAAATCCTTTAAAACCGAGATGAGAAGAACTTTTTTTCACACAGAGAGTGGTGAATCTCTGGAACTCTCTGCCACAGAGTGTAGTTGAGGCCAGTTCATTGGCTATATTTAAGAGGGAGTTAGATGTGGCCTTTGTGGCTAAGGGGATCAGGGGGTATGGAGAGAAGGCAGGTAAGGGATACTGAGTTGGATGATCAGCCATGATCATATTGAATGGCGGTGCAGGCTCGAAGGGCCGAATGGCCTACTCCTGCACCTAATTTCTATGTTTCTATGTTTCTATGTTTCCTTCTCTCCAGAGATGCTGCCTCACCCGCTGAGTTACTCCAGCTTTTTGCGTCTGTCTTCGGTGTAAACCAGCATCTGCAGTTCCTTCCTACTGAATGAAAGATTTTTTACATTGGCATCAAAACTTTAAACATAAAAAGTTGTCACGGTATATCATTGCCACTTGTGGGCGGAGCACCAAGGCAAATTCCTTGTATGTGAATAGTTGGCCAATAAACCTATTCTTATTCTTCTTATTCTATTCTTATTCTTAAAAAGTTCCATCCGTCTGATGAAGTTGTCTGCAAATTCACACCACATCGTAAATAGTGAATAACTTGGAGAGAGTGGATGTGGAGAGGATGTTTCCTCTAGTGGAAGAGTCTAGGACCAGAGGGCACAGCCTCAGAATAAAGGGTGTACCTTTAGAAAGGATTTGGGGAGGAATTTCTTTAGTCAGAGGGTGGTGAATCTGTGGAATTCATTGCCACAGACGGCTGTGGAGGCCAAGTCAGTGGATATTTTTAATCAGGATCAGATTTTATTCGCCAAGTATGTTTTGCAACATACAAGGAATTTCACTGGCCATAGGCAGAGATTAACAGATTTGTGATTAGTACAGGTGTCATCGGGAACATGTTTCCTGCCTCTAGCGTGTCCAATCCCTTAATAATCTTATATGTTTCAATAAGATACCCTCTCATCCTTCTAAACTCCAGAGTGTACAAGCCCAGCCGCTCCATTCTCTCAGCATATGACAGTCCCGCCATCCCGGGAATTAACCTTGTAAACCTACGCTGCACTCCCTCAATAGCAAGAATGTCTTTCCTCAAATTAGGGGACCAAAACTGCACACAATACTCCAGGTGTGGTCTCACTAGGGCCCTGTACAACTGCAGAAGGACCTCCTTGCTCCTATACTCCACTCCTCTTGTTACAAAGGTCAACATGCCATTTGCTTTCTTCACTGCCTGCTGTACCCGTATGCTTACTTACATTGACTGATGTACAAGGACCCCCAGATCCCGTTGTACTTCCCCTTTTCACAACTTGACACCATTTAGATAATAATCTGCCTTCCTGTCTCTTCCTCTCATGACTTTGTCCACCTCTATAAGATCACCCCTCATCCTCCTGCGCTCCAAGGAATAAAGTCCCAGCCTGCTCAACCCCTCCCTGTAGCTCAGGCCCTCGGATCGTGGCAACATCCTCGTAAATCTTCCCTGTTCCCGCTTCCACCACAGCAGGGCGACCAAAACTGAACACAAGACTCCAAGTGTGACCCCCACCAATGTCTGATATAAACTGTGTCCGAAAGACAGGCACAAAGTTCTGGAGTAACTCAATGGGTCAGGCAGCATCTCTGGAGAAAAAGGACAGGTGACATTGTAGGTTGGGACACCTTCTTCAGACTTGAAGAAACGTCACCCATCCCCTTTTCTCCACAGATGCTGCCTGACCTGCTGAGTTACTCCAGCACTTTGTACCTGTCTTTGGTATACACCAGCATCTGCAGTTCCTTTCTACACATGATATCCCAACTTCTATACTCAATACCCTGACTGACTTCATTGTTCCCCCGTCCCCATCAAGTGCTCTACAACTCCGTTACTCATGCTTTAATGTCAATAGATGGTCGACGTAGACTGGACGGGCCGAAGGGCCTTTATAACAAGAGGAGTGGAGTATAGGAGCAAAGAGGTCCTTCTGCAGTTGTACAGAGCCCTAGTGAGACCACACCTGGAGTATTGTCTGCAGTTTTGGTCCCCTAATTTGAGGAAGGACATTCTTGCTATTGAGGGAGTGCAGCGTAGGTTTACAAGGTTAATTCCCGGAATGGCGGGACTGTCATATGCTGAGAGAATGGAGCGGCTGGGCTTGTACACTCTGGAGTTTAGAAGGATGAGAGGGGTTCTCATTGAAACATATAAGATTGTTAAGGGTTCGGACATGCTAGAGGCAGGAAACATGTTCCCGATGTTGGGGGAGTCCAGAACCAGGGGCCACACAGTTTAAGAATAAAGGGTAAGCCATTTAGAACGGAGACGAGGAAACACTTTTTCCCACAGAGAGTTGTGAGTCTGTGGAATTCTCTGCCTCAGAGGGCGGTGGAGGCCGGTTCTCTGGAACCTTTCAAGAGAGAGCTAGATAGGGCTCTTAAAGATAGCGGAGTCAGGGGATATGGGGAGAAGGCAGGAACGGGGTACTGATTGGGGATGATCAGCCATGATCACATTGAATGGCGGTGCTGGCTCGAAGGGCCGAATGGCCTACTCCTGCACCTATTGTCTATTGTGTATTGTCTCGACACTAAACTAAACTCATGGTGGTACAGCGGTAGAGTTGCTGCCTCACAGCGCCAGAGACCCGGGTTCCATCCTGACTACGGGTGCCGTCTGTATGGAGTTTGTACCTTCTCCCCGTGACCTGCGTGGGTTTTCTCCGGGTGCTCCGGTTTCCTCCCACACTCCAAAGACGTACAGGTTTGTAGGTTAATTGGCTTGGTCAAATTGTAAATTGTCCCTAGTGTGTGTAGTGTAGTGTTCGTGTACAGGGATCGTTGGTCAGCACGGACTTGGTGGGCCGAAGGGCCTGTTTCCGTGCTGTGTCTCTAAACTAAACTAAACTCATGTATTAATGTAACTAGATGGTTGGTGTGGACTAAATATGTAGGAAGGAACTGCAGATGCTGGTTTAAATTGAAGGTAGACACAAAATGCTGGAGTAACTCAGCGGGTCAGGCAGCATCTCTAGAGAGAAGGAATGGGCGATGTTTTGGGTCGAGACCCTTCTTCAGACTGATGCCAGGGGAGGGAGCAGGACAAAGATTAATGTAGTCGGAGACAGTAAGACTGGTGGGAGAGCTGGGAAGGGGAGGGGAAGGAGGGAAAAAGCAGGGACTACCTGAAATTGGAGAAGTCAATGTTCATACCACTGGGGTGTAAACTACCCAAGCAAAATATGAGGTGCTGCTCCTCCAATTTGCGGTGGGACTCACTCTGGCCATGGAGGAGGCCCAGGACAGAAAGGTCGGATTGGGAATGGGAGGGGGAGTTGAAGTGCTGAGCCACCGGGAGATCAGGTTGGTTAATGCGAACCGAGCGGAGGTTTTGGGCGAAGCGATCGCCAAGCCTACGCTTGGTCTCACCGATGTAGAGCAGCTGACACCTAGAGCAGCGGATGCAATAGATGAGGTTGGAGAAGGTGCAGGTGAACCTCTGCCAGCACCTGGAAAGACTGCTTGGGTCCTTGGATGGAGTTGAGGGGGGAGGTAAAGGGACAAGTGTAGCATTTCCTGCGGTTACAAGGGAAAGTACCAGGGGAGGGGGTGGTTTGGGTGGGAAGGGAAGAGTTGACCAGGGAGTTACGGAGGGAGCGGTCTCTGCGGAAAGCTGAAAGGGTTGGAGATGGGAAGAATCCTGTTGGCGTGGACTAGATGGGCTGAATGGCCTGTTTCTGTGCTGTGTCTCTAAACTAAACTAAATTCATGCATTAATGTGAATGGATGGTTGGCATTGACTAGATGGGCTGAAGGGCCTGTTTCTGTGCCGTGTCACTAAACTCATGTATTAATGTGAATGGATGGTTGGCATTGACTAGATGGGCTGAAGGGCCTGTTTCTGTGCCGTGTCACTAAACTCATGTATTAATGTGAATGGATGGTTGGCATTGACTAGATGGGCTGAAGGGCCTGTTTCTGTGCTGTGTCCTAAACTAAACTCATGTGTCAATGTGAATGGATGGTTGGCGTGGACTAGATGGGCTGAAGGGCCTGTTTCTGTGCAGTGTCACCAATGTGAATGGATGGCTGGCGTGGACTAGATGGGCTGAAGGGCCTGTTTCTGTGCTGTGTCTCTAAACTAAACTAAATTCGTGCATTAATGTGAATGGTTGGTTGGCATGGACTAGATGGGCTGAAGGGCCAGTTCCTGTGCTGTCACTAATGTGAATGGATGGTTGGCATTGACTAGATGGGCTGAAGGGCCTGTTTCTGTGCTGTCACTAATGTCAATGGATGGTTGGCATTGACTAGATGGGCTGAAGGGCCAGTTCCTGTGCTGTGTGTCTAACTCTCCTCTCTCTGTCCCTACAGCTAACCTCCTCACCATCTACACAATGTACAGCAGGAGATGCGGCATGTCGCTGGTGGCCCGCCTGTATCTGATGGCTCTGGCCGTCGCTGACACGCTCTGCCTGTTCTGGGGGGCCCTGATTGACCTGACCCTGGTGTGGCTGGACCCCAGCCCGTTCTGGAACAGCGCGCCGTGGTGCGGCCTCCTGACGGTGCTGGAGTACGGCTCGGTCTTCACCTCCACCTGGACGGTGATCGTCTTCACCGTGGAGCGCTACCTGGTGCTGAGGACCACCCGCTCCCGGCGGCCCTGCACCCAGAGCACGGTGACTGTCCGGGTCATCGTAGCCCTCACGCTGGTCTCCCACCTGTTGGCCCTCCCCGCCTACTGGATCTACAGCTCCAAGCTCCAGAACTCCACCTTGCCCGACCGTGGAGTGGAGGAAGTCCCGGCCTGCGTGTACGAGCACACGTTCTTCTCCACCGCCGTGGTGTGGTTCCACACGCTGGTGTCCGGAGGCGTCCCCTACGTCCTGCTCATCCTCTTCAATGTGCTGATCGGGCAGCAGCTGTACGCCGCGTCCAGTATGTTCACCAAGGAGCAGCTGAAGTCCATCAACGGAGTGACCACCCGCAGCCTGGCCAGGAAGTCCATCCTCATCCTCTTCGCCGTCTCCTTCACCTTCGTGCTCCTCACGCTCCCGCGCTTCGTCACCTACTGCATCCTGCGCACCGTCTACAACCACCCCGGCCACGACCGCAACGACTACCGCCAGCCCATCAACCTGTTTGCCGACCTGGCCATCATGCTGCAGTGGCTCAACTCCGCCATCAACTTCCTCCTGTACTGCGTGGTCAGCAGGCCCTTCCGCAGAGAGTTCCTCCACCTCCTGAGCTGCCGGGCCCGCCCATCCCCACGCCCGCCCACCTCCAACACGGCGCTCAGGGTCTACAGCCTGCAGGGTGGAGAGGTCCCACCGCCAGCCGCGGCCATGCCCGGCTCCTAGACCTCGCCGGTCAAAGGTCCAGGGACTACAGAGGGCCAGGCACCTCCACTCACGGACTGGGACCCAGCCTCAAGCCACCACCCCCTGCTGACCCAAAACCCCCACGAGGGAGAACTCAGGAGCGAGACAGGACTCTCGAACCTTTTCCTGGATGAGTGCACATCCAACCACCTCCGAGAGGGCGGCACGGCAATACACAATAGATAATATATAAAAACAAATGACAATAGAAACATATAAAATTATAAAAGGACTGGACAAGCCGGATGCAGGGAAAATGTTCCCAATGTTGGGCGAGTCCAGAACCAGGGGCCACACAGTCTTAGAATGAAGGGGAGGTCATTTAAGACTGAGGTGAGAAAAACTTTTTCACCCAGAGAGTCGTGGATTTGTGGAATTCCCTGCCACAGAGGGCAGTGGAGGCCAAGTCACTGGATGGATTTAAGGGAGAGTTAGATAGAGCTCTAGGGGCTAGTGGAGTCAAGGGATATGGGGAGAAGGCAGGCATGGGTTATTGATTGGGGACGATCAGCCATGATCACAATGAATGGCGGTGCTGGCTCGAAGGGCCGAATGGCCTCCTCCTGCACCTATTTTCTATTTTTCTATGTTCCTATAATAGACAATAGATGCAGGCCATTCGGCCCTTCGAGCCAGCACCGCCATTCAATGTGATCATGGCTGATCATCCACAATCAGTACCCCGTTCCTGCCTTCTCCCCATATCCCCTGACTGTTATTTTTAAGAGCCCTATCTAGCTCTCTCTTGAAAGTATCTAGAGAACCGGCCTCCACCGCCCTCTGAGGCAGAGAATTCCACAAGACTCACAACTCTCTGTGTGAAAAAAGTGTTTCCTCGTCTCCGTTCTAAATGGCTTACCCCTTATTCCTAAACTGTGACCCCTGGTTCTGGACTCCCCCCAACATCGGGAACATGTTTCCTGCCTCTAGCGTGTCCAAACCCTTAATAATCTTATATGTTTCAATAAGATACCCTCTCATCCTTCTAAACCACAGAGTGCACAAGCCCAGCTACTCCATTCTCTCAGCATATGACAGTCCCGCCATCCCGGGAATTATCCTGTTTAAGAAAGAACTGCAGATGCCGGGAAAATCGAAGGTTGACAAAAATGCTGGAGAAACTCAGCGGGTGAGGCAGCATTTATGGAGTGAAGGAATAGGCGACGTTTCGGTTCGAGACCCTTCTTCTGGTTAGACTCGGCTTGTACTCGCTAGAATTTAGAAGATTGAGGGGGGGATCTTATAGAAACTTACAAAATTCTTAAGGGGTTGGACAGGCCAGATGCAGGAAGATTATTCCCGATGTTGGGGAAGTCCAGAACTAGGGGTCACAGTTTAAGGAGAAGGGGGAAGTCTTTTAGGACCAAGATGAGAAAATCATTTTTTAGACAGAGAGTGGTGAATCTGTGGAATTCTCTGCCACAGAAGGTAGTTGAGGCCACAGTTCATTGGCTACATTTAAGAGGGAGTTAGATGTGGCCCTTGTGGCTAAAGGGATCAGGGGGTATGGAGAGAAGGCAGGTACGGGATACTGAGTTAGATGATCAGCCATGATCATATCGAATGGCGGTGCAGGCTTGAAGGGCCGAATGGCCTACTACTGCACCTATTGTCTATGTTTCTATGAAAGAACGTGTTTAAGAAACACTTGTACAAGTACATGGATAGGACATGTTTGGAGGAACATGGGCCAGGGGCAGGCAGGTGGGACTAGTGTAGATGGGGCATTGTTGGCCGGTGCGGGTACGTTGGGCCAAAGGACCTGTTTCCAGGCTGTATCACTCCATGACTCGAAAACACTTTTTCCGTCAATATCTACTGAATGTACCCCCTTTATTTGAGTTGCATTCACTTATTTTTCTCTGCATTACGTGACTGATGATTCATTTATTGCTGAGGGTTTCCTAACTTGCAAACTAACGTTTCCTAACTGTGTTTTTTATAAAAAGAAATGTGTTCGGGTAATTTGGGCCAAAGGGCCTGTTTCTGTGCTATACGATTATTATTATTATTATTATTATTATTATTATTATGAAATAGACTAAGTGGGACCCGTTGGGTCCCATTCTCACACAGGAGGGCTGGTCCCCCAACGCAATATCTCACCTCTCCACCAATTCCAATATTCCACCACTCACCCATAGCCCCCAACTGCGCAGGCGCGGCTGACGGGTTCCTGTTGTGACGCCCCTGATCCCCCACCTTCCTACCCTCCCAACCTCCCCCACCCCCCCCTCCCCCCCACCCCCCCCCCCCCCCCCCACACGCACTCCATCCCCCCCCCCCCCCCCCCCCCCCTCAACCTCCGCCACCCCATCCACTCTTGGGTTCCCATTGTGACGTAGAACACGCAGGTATTACTGCGCAGGTGAATCCGACCCGCACGGCACATGGGAAACGGATTTATTAAAGCTTAAAATGTGAATAAATCTTAAAGTATAACAACAATTTAAATGTTAAAGAGGAGATTTATTCCGTCCATTCTTTCTCTTGTTGCGTCTCTTGTTGCGTTCTGCAGCCGGGGGAGGGGCACGGCTTGAGGCGGGGGGCTGTCGGGGGCCGGTGGGGGAGGGGGGGAGAGTCCTGCTGCCAAGAGAGGGGGTTGGCTTCAGGCTAGTATGGTTGTTGTGGGCCGAAGGGACTGTTTTCCAGAGGGCTAGTATGGACATTGGGGGACAAATGGGGGGGCTAGTCCTGCAGGGTGACGGGGAGGCTTCGGGGGGGGGGGGGAAGCACTGCCATAGCCTACTGCTGCCGTGGCCTGCCGCTGCAATGGTCTGCCACTGGGGGGGGGGGGGTGCGGGGAGTGGGATGGGGGGGGGGGGGGGTGGGCGGGAGTGGTGAGCCTTCTGGACTCACAGTTCACTCACTCATGGTTTGTGGACTCACAGTTCACTCACTAACGGCCTGTGGACTCACAGTTCTGGACTCAACTCTCACTCACGGTTTCCGGGCTGACTGACACATGCCCGGCCTCCGGGGCTTTATTCTCCTCGCCCCCGGAAGGGGCGTTACTTTCATGGTGACTGACAGGCGAGAAGACCAACCTGCTCATCTCACGATTTTTATAAACCGTCATAACCTTTCTAATCTTCCACCGATCGGAACAGAACCTGGTGCGCTTGGAGCAGAGGACAACGGTGAGTACGGTAGCGAAAAAATCCTAGCGATAAATGGTACCGTTTTTGTGCAAATTTAAAAACAACGCAGACCGGAAGTGGTCAAGATAAAAATGTTAGTAATAGGATAGATAGATAGATAGATAGATAGATAGATAGATAGATAGATAGATAGATAGATAGATAGATAGATAGACTATGAATAGGTTTATTGACCAGGTATTCACATACAAGGAATTTACCTTGGTGCTCTGCCCGCAAGTGACAACATGACATACAGTGACAGTTAGGAATGACACATTAAATATTAATAATAAAACATTATACATCACTAGACTACTATACATGAATATAATCGCCAATCTCAAGTACAAAGATAGACAGACAGAAGGAACTGCAGATGATGGAATCTTGAGTTGAACACAGAGTACTGGAGTAACTCAGCGGGTCAGGCAGCATCTGTGGATAACATGGATAGGTGACGTTTCACAGAGTGCTGGAGTAACTCAGCGGGTCAGGCAGCATCTGTGGAGAACATGGATAGGTGACGTTTTGGGTCGGGAACCTTCTTCAACTGTAATTCGGACTAAAACTCAAAACATCACCTATCCTTTAGACTTTAGATATACTGAGGCCTTTCGGCCCCCTGAGACAGTGCCGGCCAGCAATCACCCCATACTCCAGCACTCTCCTACACACACTAGGGACAATTTACAAGTTACAGAAGCCAATTAACCTACAAACCTGTACGTCAGACTGTGAGGCAGCAACATTACCACTGCGTCACCGTACCAACCATGTTCTCCACAGATGCTGCCTGACCCGCTGAGTTACTCCAGCACTGAGCACTCTGGAGACTCAGAACTGCTGTAGATTGACTCAGAACTGCTGTAGATTTGGGAGCAACAGCAGGAGGAGATTAGCAAGAGATCAGACTGATTGGCTCTAGCCCGAGTGGGAGGAGAGAAGTGAGTCAGAGGGGTGAAAACAGTTGAAAAGTAGAAGCCAAGCACAGGCAGACTTTACTCAGAACTGCTGTAGATTTGGGAGCAACAGCAGGAGGAGATCAGACTGACTCATTGGCTCTAGCCCGAGTGGGAGGAGAGAAGCGAGTCAGAGGGGTGAAAATGGGGCGAAGGGGTTTTCGGAGTTGGATTGGGAGAAGTAGGGAGATATTGTATCGGGGTATCGGCCGATGGCCTGTATAGGTCCGGTAAACGGTGCTCTGGCACTATTCCCTGCTGTTACAAAATGATAGGAGAGAGTGGGTCTAGTGGTATGGAGGCCAGTGGAGGAGAGGATAATGAAGAAAGTGTTGAGAAGGAGGAGTGGGAAACCGTGGGAACACGGGGTAGTCCCAGGAAGAGCAGCCGTAAAAGAAGGAAAAACAATACTGGTGGATCGGAGAGTGAAGACAAGGAAATTTCGTTAAATGTAGTGGTGAGGTTTGAAGGAGAAGGAGGAGTAAAGAAGATGGAGCCATTGAAGCTGGCAAAAATAATCAGAGCCCAGGTTGGGGAAGTAAAGTACGCAAGAGTGCTGGAGGGTGGAAACGTGCTAATAGGGTGCAACAGTGAGGCTCAAGTTGAAAAGGCAATGGAAATGAACCAAGATTGACAAAACCAAAATAATCAAAGTAGTGAGAGTGGGAGAACTGAGGAGGGCAGGGTGTAAAGGGGTTATCTATGGAGTCTCTCTCAAAGTTAATACGAGTGAACTGGTTCAGGAACTGAGGAAGAGATGTGAATTAATAATGAATGCCAAAAGGATGACCAAAGGAGCAAAGAAAGAGGAAACTGAGTCAGTTCTGGTCGAATTCAAGACAGAATCCCGTCCAAATGCGGTCCATTTTGGATTCATCGGTTTTAAAGGATTTCCCCCTTATCCTTAAGCTGTGACCCTTGTTCTGGACTTCCCCAACATCGGGAGCAATCTTCCTGCATCCAGCCTGTCCAACCCCTTAAGAACTTTGTAAGTTTCTATAAGATCCCCTCTCAATCTCCTAAATTCTAGAGAGTATAAACCAAGTCTATCCAGTCTTTCTTCATAAGACAGTCCTGACATTCCAGGAATCAGCCTGGTGAACCGTCTCTGCACTCCCTCTATGGCAATAATGTCCTTCCTCAGATTTGGAGATCCCATATAAGACAGTCCTGACATCCCAGGAATCAGTCTGCTGGAAGACCTGTCCCTGATTCAAGCATGCAAAATAGAAATAAAATAGCGTAAGAGAGTATATACCCAAACCAACGAGGTGCTTCAAATGTCAGAAATTTGGGCATGTAGCTAAAATGTGCAAGGGGGCGAGGAAATGCGCAAGGTGTAGTGGGGACCATGAATATGGTCAGTGTGGAGAGGGGGTCAGACCAAAGTGCTGTAATTGTGGAGGAGAGCATAGTGTGGCTTACTGGGGCTGTGAGGTGATGAAACGCAAAGCTGAAGTACAAAACATAAGAGTGAAGGAAAAGGTCTCCTATGCAGAGGCAGCAAAGAGGGCTGACCCTACAAAACAGATGAATGAAAGAAGGATCCGGAGGGAGCAAGATGTGGGCATAATGGAGACAATAAAAGAAAAGGAAAAGAGTATATGGAAAGAAAAGATAAACCTGGTTATATTTATAACCATATAACCATATAACAATGGTTGTACAAGGTGCACAATTCTGCGGCGCTATATACATATCTATAAAGGCAAAATGGTGAAGGATGAATAGGCAGTATTCTTAGGCAGATGTTTAAAGATTATATTAAATATTAAAAATGTTTTTTAAAAATATTAAAAATTACAGTTACAATACACATTACAGTTCCAAATTCCAGTACGTGGATAGAATAGATGGAAGTCCGGGTGTTGGGCTGTGAAGTCAGTGCATGTGTGAATTAAGAGTAGTTATGACTTTCAGAAAACAACTATTCCTGAGTCTATTTGTCCTGGATTTGATGCACCTATAGCGCCTTCCAGAGGGCAGCAGGTCGAACAGTCCAAACGCAGGGCATGGCAGGATTGAAGTGGGAGGAAATACATGATGGTCTCAGTATCCAGGCCAGCCAAGGGTCAACATGTGTGGGTTGATGATATTAATGTTAATCCTACAATGGAATGCAAGAAGCTTGTTAGCCAATGGGCAAGACTTTAAGCAATTCATAGACAGTAGGAAGGAAAAACCAGATGTCGTATGTGTCGAGTTATTCTTATAATAAGGCTCGTACAACGAGCCTGTCTTTATTTAGCAGCTCTGTACAGCAGCCGCAGGCTCGTGTGCCTGCCTGGGCATCTCCTCACCCCCACCCCCAGGTCCCACGTCACATCCGGCCACCACAAAATAAAGGCACTCCTTACACTATTATTGGCAGATGCAGTATAATGTGGATAAATGTGAGGATATCCATTTTGGTGGCAAAAACAGGAAAGCAGACTATTATCTAAATGGTGGCCGACTAGGAAAAGGGGAGATGCAGCGAGACCTGGGTGTCATGGTACACCAATCATTGAAGGTAGGCATGCAGGTGCAGCAGGCAGTGAAGAAAGCGAATGGTATGTTAGCTTTCATAGCAAAAGGATTTGAGTATAGGAGCAGGGAGGTTCTACTGCAGTTGTACAGGGTCTTGGTGAGACTACACCTGGAGTATTGCGTACAGTTTTGGTCTCCAAATCTGAGGAAGGACATTATTGCCATAGAGGGAGTGCAGAGAAGGTTCACCAGACTGATTCCTGGGATGTACAGTTTTGGTCTCCAAATCTGAGGAAGGACATTATTGCCATAGAGGGAGTACAGAGAAGGTTCACCAGACTGATTCCTGGGATGTCAGGACTGTCTTATGAAGAAAGGCTGGATAGACTCGGTTTATACTCTCTAGAATTTAGGAGATTGAGAGGGGATCTTATAGAAACTTACACAATTCTTAAGGGGTTGGACAGGCTAGATGCAGGAAGATTGCTCCCAATGTTGGGGAAGTCCAGGACAAGGGGTCACAGCTTAAGGATAAGGGGGAAATCCTTTAAAACTGAGATGAGAAGAACTTTTTTCACACAGAGAGTGGTGAATCTCTGGAACTTTCTGCCACAGAGGGTAGTCGAGGCCAGTTCATTGGCTATATTTAAGAGGGAGTTAGATGTGGCCCTTGTGGCTAAGGGGATCAGAGGGTATGGAGAGAAGGCAGGTACGGGATACTGAGTTGGATGATCAGCCATGATCATATTGAATGGCGGTGCAGGCTCGAAGGGCCGAATGGCCTACTCCTGCAACTATTTTCTATGTTTCTATGTTTCTATTCCCATAATACCACATCTCCCTTTCTTTGAGAACAAAGGGTGGACTACCTTTGTCTCTGCAGGTCTTAAGGGGTTTATTCTGCCCTTTTGCTGGAAGACCTGTCCCTGATTCAAGCATGCAAAATAGAAATAAAATAACTCCCGCGTTACCACACTGTGAACTATTACTTTAGCAGGCTGTGTTCTTCAAAACTTACTCACTCAGGGTTTCAGGTAAATGTACCAGGTTTACAGAACAATTTCACAATCAGATTTCACTCTCTTTTTCTTTACTGTAGAAAACAGATCAATAAATCACCAATCAAGTCTCTTCGGCTTTCTAACCTCTCTCCCACAAGTCTCTGTGGTGGGGCCCTCTCTGCTGGGCGATGTTGTCACTGGTGGAGCTGGCTCTGGTGTAGGTGTATCTTCTCCCACCGGTGGCTCATCAGCGTCGACTACCCCACTGTAGGTCTGCAGCGGCACCAAGTGCTGCCGGTTCCTCCTCAGTGTGCCCTGAGGCACCTGGACGATATAAGAGCGAGGGGTATTGTGTGTAGATAGCACTTTGCCCTGGACTCGTGCATCGGTGATCCACACATCCTCCCCAGGTACTAGTGGCTCCAGATTTCTCGCTCCGTGCCTCTTGTCGAAGGATCTTGCGTCGTTCCACCTCTTCTCCCTTTCTTTGGCCCCCAGCGCGTTGTAGCCAGGCAAAACTGGATTCAGCAGGGTTGGAAGGGCAGGAACTGTAGTGCGGAGGCGGCGCCCCATCAACAGCTCGGCCGGGCTATTGCCGTTCCGTAGAGGGGTTGCTCTGTAGGCCAGCAATGCAAGATATGGGTCTGACGCCTTTGTTAGCAGGTTTTTCACGGTTTGTACAGCGCGTTCCGCCTCCCCATTGCTCTGAGGAAACCTGGGGCTGCTCGTGATGTGCATAAAGTCATACTCTGCTGCAAAGGATTTAAAGTGGCTACCTGAGAACTGGGGCCCATTGTCACTTTTAAGAACTTCACAAATTCCATGACGAGCAAATATGGATTTCAGGTGCACCACCACATCTGTGGACCTTGTGGGTGATAGCAGCGCAACTTCCACATACCTTGAGAAATAATCTACGACTAATAGATAAGTCTTGTTTTTCAGCGTGAATAGGTCAGCTCCCAAGGTTTGCCAAGGCCTGTCTGGCATCTCCGTTGGCATCAGCGGCTCTTTGACGTTCCTTCTCTCTTGGATGCAGGTTCTACATTTCAGCACCATGTCATTCAGCTGGCTGCTGAGTCCTGGCCACCATACCGTCTGTTTGGCCCGGCCCCTGCACTTTGTCACCCCCAGGTGTCCCTCATGTAGTCTCTGCAGCACATCACCTTGTAAGGCTGATGGGATGACGAGCCTCGTGCCCCGCAGCAGCAGCCCATCGTGCACAGTCAGCACTGCTCTATCAGCCCAGTAATGTCTCAGCACTCCCTGCAGTTGGCTTTTGTCGGGCCAGCCGTCTGTGCAGTACTCCATCAGTTCAGAGCATGTGCTGTCTGCCTGTAGGTGCTCCCGTAGGCTGCTCAGATAATCTCCACTGACAGGAATGTTGCTGATGACAGAGTCTACATAGATGTTAGTGTCCTCTAATAGGCTTGTGTTTCACTTCAATTCAATTTAATTGTCATTTGGACCCCTTGAGGTCCAAACGAAATGCCGTTTCTGCAGCCATACATTACAAACAAATAGACCCCAGACACAACATAATTTACATAAACATCCATCACATCGCTGTGATGGAAGGCCAAAAAACTTATCTCTCCACTGCACTCCCCCCCCCCCCCCCCCCCCCCCCCCCCCCCCCCCCCCCCCCACCCCCCGATGTCAGAGTCAAAGTCAAAGCCCCCGGCTGGCGATGGCAATTGTCCCGCGGCCATTAAAGCCACGCCGGGTGGTGCGAGGTCGCACACCGGGTCTTGGTGTTAGAGCCCCCGGCGTGCGCTCGCAGAGTCCCGCGGCCATTCCAAGCCGTGCGGGGCGGTGCTGTGAGGCTCCGCTCCAGGAGCTCTTCGACCCCGCAACTCGGGCAGGAGAAATCGCCGTTGCGGGAGCCCTGAAAAGCTGTCTCCCTCCAGGGACCCGCGGGCTCCCGGTGCCGCCGTCCGCCAGACCCGCAGTCGCAGCCTCCGAATCTCCGGAGGTCGGGCCACAGCAGCAGCAGCAGCAGCGCTCCACCACCGCTCCACCCGCTCTGGATTCGGCCAGCTCCGCGATGGTGAGGTGAGTAGTCAGCACCAGAGCCCCCGGTCTTCTCCTGTTGGAGGCCGCTCCTCGTTGCAGCCCCAACGACAACGGAGACCCGACAAAGAAAAGGTCGGGTCTCCCGTGCAGGGAGAGATTAAAAGTTACCCCCTCCCTCCCACCCCACCCCCACACACACACCCCAACAAAAAATAACAAAAACTACATAAAAACATAGACAAAAAATAATAAAAACGCGTACGGGCTGCAGAGGCCGCTGCTGACGAGAGTCGCGCCGCATACCGTCTGTGTGTGTTCTTGCGGCTCTCAGAGGAGCACGAGATAAGGTGTCGGCTGTCCACAGGCTTTTGCCAGGGACATGATCGACTGTATAGTTGTACCTCATGAGTCTCATCCTAAATCTTTGGACTCTTGGTGGGAGGTCATCCAAAGCTTTCCCTCCCAGCAGACTCACCAACGGCTTGTGGTCAGTTTCCAGCTCGAATGGTCTTCCCAGGATGAAACAGCTGAACCTTTCACATGCCCACGTCGCAGCCAATGCCTCCTTTTCTACTTGAGCATAGCGCTGCTCTGTTGGTGTCATTGCCCTGGACGCATATGCCACAGGTGACCACATGCCGTCGCTCTTCTGCAGCAGGACTGCCCCCAGGCCAAAGGAAGAGGCATCAGCAGAGATCTTTAGAGCACTGTTTGGGTTATATAATGTGAGCACTGGTGTGGATGACAGCTCTGTTTTTAACTGTCTTCTTGTCCGGGAACATTACCATCTGGTTTGTGAATTGCTCTGACAAGGACAAGAAGGCTCTGCAGAGAGTAGTGCGTTCGGCCGAACGCACTATGGGAACTTCACTCACCCCCCTGCAGGAACTATACAACAGGAGGTGCAACTCCAGAGCAAACAAAATCATGGGAGACCCCTTCCACCCCTGCAACGGACTGTTCCAGCTGCTACGGTCAGGCAAACGCCTCCGTTGCCATGCGGTGGAAACGGAGAGGTTGAGAAGGAGTTTCTTCCCAGAGGCAATTCGGACTGTAAACGCCTATCTCACCAGGGACTAACTCTACAGAACGTTTTTCCTTCCACTATTTATTATGAAAAAGAATATGTGTGTTATGATTGTGTTTATAGTTTGTTTGGTTGTTTGTCTTTTTGCACAAAAGTCCGCGAGCATTGCCACTTTCATTTCACTGCACATCTCGTATGTGTATGTGACAAATAAACTTGACTTGACTTGAACTGATCAAAGGCGGCCTGCTGCTCTGTCCCCCAGTACCAGTGGTTCTTCATGGACAGCAGGTCTCGTAGCACTTTGCCATAATGTCCCTTTTTGCCACAGTTGTGACACACAGCATCTTTAGCAGGGCATTCCAATTTCCCATGCGAGGGCATTTTTCCACATCTATAGCAGGCCTTTGAACCTGGCTGTGGCTGTGTATTAAATTTATTTTTGCCTGGTGTTTGTGCTTGTGGCTGAGGCTTTGAGGGAAGTTTGGGTTTTCTGTAGCTTTTAGCATGCACAGCATCAACATTAGAGCACTTGCTAGCACCGCTATTTTCTCCTCTTAAGTCAGACCACTGTCGTCTAACTTCTTCAGACTGCCTTGTCTTTGTTATAGCAGTTTCAAGGGTTAGGTCTCTGTCTAGCTGTAGCTTTTCTGACAATGAGACGTTTCTCAGCCCAACCACTAACCTGTCACGGATCAGCTCGTTCTGTAACTGTCCATAGTTGCAGTGTTCGGCTAATCCGTATAGAGCAGTGATGAAGGAATCCACCGTTTCCCCTGGCAGTTGCACACGCTGATTGAACTTGGCTCTTTCGTAGATTACATTCTTTTTAGGTACAAAAAATGCATCAAAGCCTGCCTTGACATCCGTGTACACCCTCCTCTCATCTGCAGTTAGCGTTAGCCCCTTTAGCACATCTTCTGCTTCATCGCCCATGCAATACACTAACGTGTTCACCTGGTTTTCTGCCGACGTCGCGTTTAAATTGCTTGCAAGCCGGAAGCGGTCGAATCTCCTGATCCAACGCTCCCATTCTTGAGGCTTGGTAAAATCGAATGGCTCTGGAGGTTGTATTGTGAACGTAGCAGTTGGTGTAGGTTGCGCCATATCTGTCGGCTCGTCTCCCATTTCCTGCCAAAACGATACCCCTTCCTCTTCTTTTTTTTTTCGTTTACAAGTATCCCACTTCTGACACCATGTCGAGTTATTCTTATAATAAGGCTCGTACGACGACGTAATCGAAGTCTGTCTTTATTTAGCAACTCTGTACAGCAGCCGCAGGCTCGTGTCCATGCCCGGGCAACTCCTCACCCCACCCCCGGTTCCCGCGTCACATCCGGCTACCACAAAATAAAGGCATTCCTTACACTATTATTCCATAATACCACAGTATGTATCCAGTAAACCTGGTGGAAACCAAGTTTAGATTTGGTTCTATATGATTATGTTGCAGTGAGATGTGATAGGGGAAATGGGGGAGGAGGGGGTTGCACCACTTTCATTAAAAAAGGGATACCATACAGGGTATTAGGAATTGGGCAGGAACAGGAATATGTGGTAATAGAAGTGTGGTCTGCGAGGAGGAAAATAGTGGTAATAAATTACTATAATCCATGTAAGCGATTAGAGGTCAGTAAATTACAGGACAATGGTGTACAATTTTGGTCGCCTAATTATAGGAAGGATGTCAACAAAATAGAGAGAGTACAGAGGAGATTTACTAGAATGTTGCCTGGGTTTCAGCAACTAAGTTACAGAGAAAGGTTGAACAAGTTAAGGCTTTATTCTTTGGAGCGCAGAAGGTTAAGGGGGGACTTGATAGAGGTTTTTTAAATGATGAGAGGGATAGACAGAGTTGACGTGGAAAAGCTTTTCCCACTGAGAGTAGGGAAGATTCAAACAAGGGGACATGACATGAGAATTAAGGGACTGAAGTTTAGGGGTAACATGAGGGGGAACTTCTTTACTCAGAGAGTGGTGGCTGGGTGGAATGAGCTTCCAGTGAAGGTGGTGGAGGCAGGTTCGTTTTTATCATTTAAAAATAAATTGGATAGTTATATGGACGGGAAGGGAATGGAAGGTTATGGTCTGAGCGCAGGTAGATGGGACTAGGGGAGAATATGTGTTTGGCATGGACTAGAAGGGTCGAGATGGCCTGTTTCCGTGCTGTAATTGTTATATGGTTATATGGAAGTAGAAGGCCAGAGCAAATCTAATGTTATTTGGTGTGGGGACTTTAACGCACATGATACATTATGGGGCAGTGGAAAGTCAGATAATAATGGACAGGTAATTGAGGAATTATTAAATTATTAAATGACGGTAATCTAGTATGTCTAAATGAAGGAAAGAAGACCAGGGTAGATGTTAGGACAGGGAAGGAGTCTGTGTTGGACCTTACACTTGTTTCTAATAGGATTGCTGCTAAATGTGACTGGGAAGTATATGAAAAGGGTACCTTAGGAAGTGATCATCATCCTGTACTATGCAAAATAAATGTTACTTTAATTATGAGTAAAGAAAACAGAAGTGGACGATGGGTTTTTGGAAAGGCTAATTGGGAGAAATTTAAGGAGGAAAGTGATAGATATGTAAAACCGATTCAAGGAGAGACAGATATAGAAAACTTTGAGAATAAATTGTCAGAAGGTATCAAAAGAGCAGCATTAGTTTCCATACCTAAAAGTAAAGGAAGATCAAAAAGGAAAGCTGTGCCGTGGTGGGACAATAAGTGTAAAGAGGCGGTGGTGAATAGAAACAGAGCATTCAGATTATTAAAAAGAACTCATAACTACCAACACATGATTAATTACAAACAGGCTCAGGCAATTGTAAGGAGGACTATAAGACAAACAAATAGAGCATATTGGAGGAAGTATTGTGATTCAATTGGAAACACAACACAGGTAGGGGAGATATGGGGGATGATTAAAAACATGGAAGGTGATAAAAGGGAGTGGAGTTATCCTATCCTAACAAATGGAGATTAAACTGTAGTCTCAAAGACAAAGCAGAACTAATGGTTAACACTTTTAGTAGGGTTCACAGCTCCCACAACTTATCAGATGAAGGAAGAAGAGGTAGGGAAAGAACAAGAGAGGAAAATGTTGAGGCCTTACAAAGGAAAGGTATCACAGAGGACAAGTACAATATTCCATTTAATTTGGGGGAGCTAAAGAGAGCTCTGGCCAAGTGTAAGAACTCAGCCCCAGGGAAGGGTGATATTTGTTACATAATGATGAGGCATCTAAGTGAGGAGGGACTCCAAAAGATACTTGCACTATATAACAAGGTGTGGGAAGGAGGGCGAATACTGGAGAGGTGGAAGGAAGCAATCATTGTGCCTATTAGAAAACCAGGGAAAGATGCAAGTAATCCAGTAAATTATAGACCTATAGCTTTAACAGCACACATGTGTAAACTGATGGAAAGAATGGTAAATGAAAGATTAATGCATCTAATGGAAGACAAAGATATAGTGGCTAATTATCAGAGTGACTTTAGAAAAGGAAACATAGAAACATAGAAACATAGAAATTAGGTGCAGGAGTAGGCCATTCAGCCCTTCGAGCCTGCACCGCCATTCAATATGATCATGGCTGATCATCCAACTCAGTATCCCGTACCTGCCTTCTCTCCATACCCTCTGATCCCCTTAGCCACAAGGGCCACATCTAACTCCCTCTTAAATATAGCCAATGAACTGGCCTCGGCTACCCTCTGCGGCAGAGAGTTCCAGAGACTCACCACTCTCTGTGTGAAAAAAGTTCTTCTCATCTCGGTTTTAAAGGATTTCCCCCTTATCCTTAAGCTGCGACCACTTGTCCTGGACTTCCCCAACATTGGGAGCAATCTTCCTGCATCTAGCCTGTCCAACCCCTTAAGAATTTTGTAAGTTTCTATAAGATCCCCTCTCAATCTCCTAAATTCTAGAGAGTATAAACCAAGTCTAACCAGTCTTTCTTCATAAGACAGTCCTGACATCCCAGGAATCAGTCTGGTGAACCTTCTCTGCACTCCCTCTAATGGCAATAATGTCCTTCCTCAGATTTGGAGACCAAAACTGTACGCAATACTCCAGGTGTGGTCTCACCAAGACCCTGTACAACTGCAGTAGAACCTCCCTGCTCCTATACACAAAAGAGGTACTAATGATCCAGTTCTGTGCTTGGAAGATGATATAAGGAAAGCACAAGTCAAAAAAGAATCTGTAGTTACCATATTTTTTGATGTAGAGAAGGCTTACGATATGTTGTGGAGAGAAGGTCTTCTAATAAAGCTGCATTTAATGGGAGTTGGAGGAAATATTTTTAACTGGATAATGGATTTTCTCAACGGTAGAAGTATCCAAGTTAAAATAGGGTCAGACATCTCTAGTAAATGTGTAGTCGAGAATGGAACTCCCCAGGGAAGTGCGATAAGCCCGATCCTATTCTCAATCATGATCAATGATATATTTGCAAACATTCAACCAGAGATGGGGCGATCGCTCTGTGCAGATGATGGCAGCCTATGGAGAAGGGGGAGGAATATAGATTTTATCGTGGAAAAAGTACAGCAAGGGATAGCCCAGGTGGAAGAGTGGGGAGGGGGAAATGGGGTTTTAAATTCTCTATAGAGAAGACAAAGACAATGGTTTTCACAAGGAAGAAAATTAAAGAGGATGTCCAGTTAAAACTATACGGCAACAATTTGGAAAGAGTAAAAGATTTCCGTTTCCTGGGGGTTCATTTTGACTCCAGATTAACATGGAGGGTCCACATTACAAAAATAATTGAAAAATGCAAAAAAGCCATCAATGTAATGAGATGCTTGGCAGGTTTAGAGTGGGGAGCAGATGTATTATCTCTTAAACATATTTATGTATCACTGATCAGATCCAGACTAGAGTATGGCAGGTACACAAAATTGCTGGAGAAACTCAGCGGATGCAGCAGCATCTATGGAGCGAAGGAAATAGGGTTCGGGGGGGGGGGTTGGGGGGGGGGGGGGGGGGGGGGGGAGAAGGGAGGAAAAAGGGGGGGAGGGGGGGAGCCCGAGGGTGGGACGGATGGGAGGGGGGAGGAGACACAGCTCGAGGGTTAAGGAAGGGGAGGAGGCAGCAAGGGCTAGCAAAATTGGGAGAATTCAATGTTAATGCCATCCGGACGCAAGCAACCCAGGCGGAATATGAGGTGCTGTTCCTCCAATTTCCGCTGTTGCTCACTCTGGCAGTGGAGGAGGCCCAGGACAGAGAGGTCGGATTTGGAATGGGAGGGGGAGTTGAAGTGCTGAGCCACCGGGAGGTCAGGTTGGTTATTGCGGACTGAGCGGAGGTGTTCGGCGAAACGATCGCCCAACCTACGCTTAGTCTCCCCGATGTAAATCAGCTGACACTGGAAACTGGGGAGATGCCGTTGAGACTGCGCCGCAGACAACTAATGGCTAATTACTGGCTAAGCCTTAAGGGTCATGGAGAGAACCACCCAACAAAACGGGTAGTACAGGAGTGCTGGGAGAGAGGGGTGGCTCAGTCTGGAAGCTTCGGCTGGGTTGGAGGAGTTGTGGCAAGGGACATGGGAGTAGAGGACAAAGAGTTCTGCCCTGCAGTATTGTGGCCATCTGTGCCAATATGGTTACTGAACATCCCAAAAGTTGATCTGGAGATATGGGAGGCAAAAAGGAGGGACAAAAATTCAGACCTAAAGACAGAATATCATAACCATATAGATAATAGATACAGGGAACACCTCTTAATTTTTACAGATGGATCAAAGGACCCAGTAGCTGAAACAACAGGAGCAGCTGTGGTGGTCCAGGGGATGAATGTGGAGCTTTACAAAAGAACAAATAACTATTTGACAGTATATACAGTGGAACTGTACGCTATTTTGATGGCAGTTCGGTGGATGGAACAGGTGCAACCATGCAAAGTATTAATATGTAGCGACTCATTATCTGCAATCCAGAGTATTGGGTCTGGTGCATCCCATAGGCGGCCTGACTTAGTGTATGAAATCCTGCTACTATTAAGCCAAGTGACAAGGAGGGGCAGTGACGTGACGTTGTTGTGGGTCCCAGCACACATTGGTGTTCTAGGGAATGAAAAGGTGGATAAATTAGCAAAGGAGGCTGTAAAAAAAAGAAACATAGAGGTAAACTTACAACTATCCAAATCTGAAGGGAAACACATAGAAACATAGAAACATAGAAATTAGGTGCAGGAGTAGGCCATTCGGCCCTTCGAGCCTGCACCGCCATTCAATATGATCATGGCTGATCATCCAACTCAGTATCCCGTACCTGCCTTCTCTCCATACCCCCTGAGCCCCTTAGCCACAAGGGCCACATCTAACTCCCTCTTAAATATAGCCAATGAACTGGCCTCGACTACCCTCTGTGGCAGAGAGTTCCAGAGATTCACCACTCTCTGTGTGAAAAAAGTTCTTCTCATCTCGGTTTTAAAGGATTTCCCCCTTATCCTTAAGCTGTGACCCCTTGTCCTGGACTTCCCCCAACATCGGGAGCAATCTTCCTGCATCTAGCCTGTCCAACCCCTTAAGAATTTTGTAAGTTTCTATAAGATCTCCTCTCAATCTCCTAAATTCTAGAGAGTATAAACCAAGACTATCCAGTCTTTCTTTATAAGACAGTCCTGACATCCCAGGAATCAGTCTGGTGAACCTTCTCTGCACTCCCTCTATGGCAAAAACACATTGTGTGGAAGAAAATAAATCAGGAATGGCAACAATACTGGGAACAGGAGACAAAGGGGAGACACCTCTATTCGCTACAAAACAGAGTGGACATTACAGCAAGAAGAGGGGGGAACAGGAGGGAACGGGTAGTATTAACAAGATTGAGGATAGGACACACTCACCTGAACAGCACATTAAAAAAAACACCTTACTGGGCTGTGTGAGGAATGCCATCAGCCAGAAACAGTTCAGCATGCTCTAGTTGCATGTAGGAGATATGAGACAGAAAGAGGATTTATGATCATTGAAATGAGGAAAATTGGAGTGACAGAAATATCAGTAAAGAACATTACTAGAGTGTGGAAGGTGTTGTTGGCCCTTTGGGCCTTGCACCGCCAATTCATGTATGATCATGGGGGGCTGATCATCCAACTCAGTAAACTCCAATACCTGCAGACTTTACTCTCCATTTGGGACCCCCTGAATTAGGTGCCAGGAGTTATAGGCCCCCTTGAGCCTCTTGCACCGCCAGGGCTGACATCCTAACTCAGTATCCCATACCTGCTAACTCCCCTCTTAAGGGCTACATATAGCCAATGATGAACTGGCCTCAACTACCCTCTGTGGCAGAGAGTTCCAGAGATTCACCACTCTCTGTGTGAAAAAAAGTTCTTCTCATCTCGGTTTTAAAGGATTTCCCCCTTGTCCTTAAGCTGTGACCCCTCGTCCTGGACTTCCCCAACATTGGGAACAATCTTCCTGCATCTAGCCTGTCCAAACCCCTTAAGATTTTGTAAGTTTTCTATAAGATCCCCTCTCAATCTCCTAAATTCTAGAGAGTATAAACCAAGTCTATCCAGTCTTTCTTCATAAGACAGTCCTGACATCCCAGGAATCAGTCTGGTGAACCTTCTCTGCACTCCCTCTATGGCAATAATGTCCTTCCTCAGATTTGGAGACCAAAACTGTACGCAATATTCCAGGTGTGGTCTCACCAAGACCCTGTACAACTGCAGTAGAACGTCCCTGCTCCTATACTCAAATCCTTTTGCTATGAAAGCTAACATACCATTCGCTTTCTTTACTGCCTGCTGCACCTGCATGCCTACCTTCAATGACTGGTGTACCATGACACCCAGGTCTCGCTGCATCTTCCCCTTTCCCAATCGGCCACCATTTAGATAACAGTCTGCTTTCCCGTTTTTGCCACCAAAATGGATAACCTCACATTTATCCACATTATACTGCATCTGCCAAACATTTGCCCACTCACCCAGCCTATCCAAGTCACCTTGCAGTCTCCTAGCATCCTCCTCACAGCTAACACTGCCCCCCAGCTTAGAGTCATCCGCAAACTTGGAGATATTGCCTTCAATTCCCTCATCCAGATCATTAATATATATTGTAAATAGCTGGGGTCCCAGCACTGAGCCTTGTGGTACCCCACTAGTCACTGCCTGCCATTGTGAAAAGGACCCGTTTACTCCTACTCTTTGCTTCCTGTTTGCCAGCAAGTTCTCTATCCACATCAATACTGAACCCCCAATACCGTGTGCTTTAAGTTTGTATACTAATCTCTTATGTGGGACCTTGTCGAAAGCCTTCTGAAAGTCCAGATATAACACATCCACTGGTTCTCCCCTATCCACGCTACTAGTTACATCCTCGAAAAATTCTATAAGATTCGTCAGACATGAATTACCTTTCGTAAATCCATGCTGACTTTGTCAAATGATTTCACCACTTTCCAAATGTGCTGCTATCCCATCTTTAATAACGGACTCTAGGAAGTCCCCACTACCGATGTTAGGACTCACTGGTCTGTAATTCCCGTTTTCT